>NW_028221396.1:221090-252465 GCF_014529385.1 Adiantum capillus-veneris | reverse complement strand
CCCAAAGTTGTGGGTGGTCATAAAACCTATCAGGCACTTGTGATTCAATGTTCAGGATGATAGCTTCAACATATAACTCCCATGCTACGTAAGCGTTCGGTATAAGGTAGTCTCTAGTCCCCTTTGAAACTCAAACCACTTCAATTCCCCAATGGAGACTGAATTTAACAACATAATTGAAAAAGAATCTCTGTGCAAATCACTTGGGAGTTCATCTAGACAATTAATATCTAAAAACAAGACAAGGATAGAGAAATTTAGTACATATGTGAACCAAAACTATGTCTATGCTTCTTTATTCATCAAAATTTGATTTTTATGACTTCTTTAAAATATTAATGTGTCCCTCAAAGCTACCTCTCTAAATATTTTTTTAACTCTCATGACAGGGTATTCTCTTGGACCTCCCACACGACAACGTGGTTCGTAGTTATCTTCTAGATTTTCTTTTCCTATGACAACTATAAGAGCTTCAAACAACTTAGTAACTTCGGCAATCCTAAATATTTGGAGTGCATTGTCAAGTAGTAGAACATGTCTTCTATGCCTAACCATATATTGAGTTGAAGTAGCCTAAGGTTGGCAAAACAATCTCTTGGACTGTCATCAATGTAGATAAAGAATTCACGAAGAGGCTATTGGTGACATGTAAGGTAACGACAGTCAATACTCTTCCAACAAGTTTTGCTTCCTGTCATGCCAAAAACTTTGGTCTCGATTTTCTAAGTAAAAGAGTTCACATTCATCCCTGGACAACCGTCTCTCCATATTGAACACTATGGCCAAACCTCATTCCCCCTAGCTAAAGCATTTAGACAACACTCTGGAGCCATTTGTTACTACAAAACAAACATTCAAAATAATTATGATGCCATTGTTGAACACTTCAACCACTTAACCATAACTCAAACAAAACACTTTGTAATGGAATTGGCCTATTTAACTTGAGAGTAGCGGAAATTAATGAGAGTACTTTTGGGAAATGACTTTGTGAGCATAGCAGTGAACATAATTGAAGATAGAAACATAATGATAGCAATTAGTTAACTTGGCATGAACAATAATTTTGCAAGAGAGAGAATTTAGAGAACATGACAACAGTTGAGGACCGGATTTATGTGGATCCGGTCCCCCCTCCGATAGAGTTTGTATTATGATTTCTCCATTAAGAGAGACTTGTTACAATACAATATTTGTGTTCCTTGTAACCTATGATGCAATAAAGATGGAAAGCTTCATGCATCACAAGCATAACATAAACTTGAAGAAATCTTTAACTATCCCAAGACCTCAAACACCTTCGAAGGTGGAGAGACCTAGCAGGAATGAGGGTAGGGAAGAGGAATAAGAAACATTTCATAGGAGAAAGAATTAGTTCCTCACTTATCATAACTCTTGCTACTAGCATACGTAATAGCATAGTAATGAGGAATAAGGAGATGGAGATCTTAAGCATTGAAGCATGGCTCTTGGTTGGATTTGCACTCCATAGCCAAGAGTCTTGGTGTAGCTCTCAACCTCTACTTGCTTGGAGAAGGAGAGGGAGCTCTTGCACTTTGAATAGCACACAATGAGCATGTTTGTGAGAGTTTGTGGTGAGTATACCCCGTAAGAAACCCCCTAGCTTGCTTGGGTTGACCCCCCCTTGTAGCTCATGCTTGAATCTCATTGGACCCCTCCAAGCCTAGCCAATCACAAGCAAGACGCATTACAAGCAACAAGGGTAGCCTTGGGACAAGTGTCCCCCTTTCCCCTTTGAGAGAGAGGGTTTGATAAATGCAAAATCAATTAATTAAATCTCCTAAATTATCATTGGACCCTTGGGTGGCCAACCAATAGGCTTTAGGCACACCATGAGGCAACATGAGGGCCAACTTGAAAAGGGTCTCTTTTGCTTTCTTTGTACCAATCTTGCGTGTGAGGGTTTGTGTGTTCTCTCTCATCCCCCCTCTTGTAGGGTTCGTCCCCTCCTTGCATGCATATTAGTTAAATTTGTGCACAATTGAAAAGATGGCTAGTCCTATAAGACAAAAACATGAGTCATTTAAAAAAAAAAAGTACATTTGCTTACTGTAATGTAGCATTGTAAGCATTGACAAGGTTCATACTATCATTAAGCTGTATTTCTTGCATCCATCTAGCATCTTCAAAAGGATAATTTTTGAAGTTAATAAGATACCGCCGGATAATCTTACCATGTCGTAGTACCTTGTCTTCATGCCAAAGGACAGCTTCGGGTTGTAGCACCTCTTCTTGGTCTTCAACTTCGGGAGGGTCTTCAATAATTGGTTCACTTGGTGGCTCGCCTTTGTACGGCTTAATTAGGCTTACATGAAAGGAATTTTGTATGAGCCAATGGTTGGGCAACTTGAGTTGATAATCCGTCTCATTGATGGGCTTCAAGTTTTGGAAAGGACCATAGTATCTTTTTGCTAGTTTAGCATAATACTTTTGATGGCCCGTAGGATTTTTTCCCATCATTTTCCTTAATCGAGCCTTAGGAAACTTGAGTAAGACCCAATCATTTTCTTTGAATATTAAGGCCCTTTTGTGCTTATCAGCAGCAGCTTTTTGCCTTTGTTGAGAGATGGATATAGCCTCCTTAATCTTTTGAAAAGACTCTTGTAGGTCACGGCTATACTCATCGGCGAGGCAAAGATCTTCCCATGTACTTTGAGTAGCAAGGGACTTTTAGGTCTTCCCTCAATGATCTCAAAATGTGCTTCTTCCGTAGAAGTATGTAAAGTATTATTGTAGGCATACTCTACAAGAGGTAAGTACTTTTCCCATTGTGATCGTTGATCTACTTCGGTAACATAAGTCTTGAGTAAATCAAGTATCGTAAGATTGGCTATCTCACTTTGGCCATCCATTTTTGGGTGATAGGCCGAACAGAAATTCAATCTTGTTCCTAGATTTTCAAAGAGACCTTTCCAAAAATTATTGGTCATTCTAGGATCTCTATCTGA
This sequence comes from Adiantum capillus-veneris, assembly GCF_014529385.1. Lineage (NCBI taxonomy): Eukaryota > Viridiplantae > Streptophyta > Polypodiopsida > Polypodiales > Pteridaceae > Adiantum > Adiantum capillus-veneris. The sequence continues at coordinate 249,496 of NW_028221396.1, read as the reverse complement.
CACGATGGATGTGGGTAATCCATGGTGCTGGAAAATATGAGATATGAAGAGAGTTTCCATTTGATGTGCCTTAATAGTCTTTTTAACAGGAATAAAATGTGCTTGCTTGCTAAACCTATCCACTATTGTCCATATTCATATATTCCCATGGATATACTTGGGTAATCCAAAGATGAAATCCATGGATATACTCTCCCATGATGAATTTGGGATAGGCAATGGCTGGAGTAATCTAGGTTGCTTCCCTCTATCATACTTGGTCTTTTGGCATACTACACATTTTGAAACATACTCTTGCATGTCCACTTTCATGGTAGGCCAATAGAAGTACGTCTCTACTCCTCAGAGAGTAGGTTGAATACCTCTATGCCCCGCATATGGGGAGCATGGGATTCATACATAACTTTCTCATGAAGGGAATGGGTAACACATAGCCTATTGCCATGGACAAGATAACCATCCTACAAGGTGAATGGTTCCTCTTTCTTCCCCAAATCAAGGGCTGACATTATGTCTCTAAAGTCAGGGTCAAAAGCATACTCATATATCACAGAGGATAGATCATTGTGAGTAGCTATAGACAACGCTACAACTTTTGATCGTCGTGAAAGTGCATCATCCACTTGATTGTGCTTACCAGATATGTGAGCAATATGGAAATTAAATTGCAAAAGAAAATTTGCCCACCTCATTTGTTTGTCGAAAAGCTTGGTTTGCGTCATGAAATACTTGAGACTTTGATGGTCGGTTCGTAGGATAAATGGAGTCCCCAATAGGTAGTGCTTCCATGTGTCTAGGGCATATAGAGCAGCTAAAAGCTCTTTCTCATAACTACCCAAGACTCGTTCATCAATATTGAGCCTTCGGCTCTCATATGCTATGGCATGCCCTTCTTGTAGCAAAACTGCTCCAAGGCAATCACCACAAGCATCACATTGGACCTCAAATGGTTTTGAGAGATCCGGAAGTACGAGACTGGTTGGGAATAAGCTTCTCTTTGAGCTTATCAAAAGCATTTTTCTCCTTAGCAGTATACATACTTAACGTTCTTCTTAGTTAAGTCGGGAAGTAAGCTTCTCTTTGAGCTTATAAAAGCATTTTTCTCCCTTAGCAATCCATACATACTTAACGTTCTTCTTAGTTAAGTCGTGTAGTGGTCCTGCTACTTGAGAGAATTTTGCTATGAACGTCTATATATGCGCACATACCAATAAAGCTTCTTAGCTCATGTAGATTTCTTGGGTTAGTAGCCATGATTTTATTACCTCTAACTTTAACTTGATGGATCCATATGGATACCATCATGACAAATAATATGACCTACGATATTGAATCTCTTGAAGGAAGAATTTGCTTTTCTTTTGGGTGAGAAAAAGCTTGTTCTCCCTCAATGCTTGAAAAATCACTTGGAGATGTTGCTTATGTTCCTCCAAAGACTTGGAGTAGATGATGATATCATCAAATAACACTCCAGTGAATTTTCGATAAGGTCTAAAAATTTTCTCCATCAAACGATTGAATGTAGCTGGTACATTACTCAAGCCAAAAGGCATGACTAGATATTTATAAAGACCAAATGTTGTGCGAAATGCGGTCTTTCCTTATTTTATGATAACCACTTTTAAGGTCAATCCTACTGAAGTAGGTAGAGCCTTGTAGCTTATCAAACAGATCTTCTACCCAAGGCACATGAAATCTGTTTCTGATAGTGATATGGTTTAGTGCTCAATAGTCCACACACATAAGGTATGTACCATCTTTCTTTTGCACTAAAAGGACTGGAGAACAAAAGGACAGGAACTAGGCGTCACCATCCCTTTGTCTACCAATTCCTATACTTGCCTCATGATCTCCTCTTGTTGAGCTTGTGAGACTTGATAAGGAGGTTTGTTAGGCGGTGAGCTACCTGGAAGGATCTCAATGCGATGATCATCATCCCCTCGTGTTGGAGGTAAGTCCATAGGGATATCATCGATGAACACATCTTGGAATCCTTTTAGAAAATTAGACAAGTCTAACTCTTCTTGATTCCTACACAGAAACTGAACTCTTCATTGACTTATCAAAAGCAAGAGGATTTACAAGTGAAATAGTGCGACCACGCTCACTAGCATCTATATACATGTTCTTTCCCCTGTAGGTGAAGTAGATTCTCCTTTCAGGAAACTTCATGTTGGCAGCCATGCAATCAAACCATGGCGCCCCTAGGATAGCATCCTCGTGTTGGAGAGGAGAGATGAATAAGTCTTCTTTGTCGACATAGCTTTGGACATGAAGCCTCAACTTCCCAATCAAGGGAGTAACGGAGGCTTGCTATCCCTTGAAAGCTGTGTCAACCATTACCATATCTCCCATCTCAAAATCTTGAATGCCCAGCTTGGTGGCGAACTCCATTGATATGAAGTTGAGAGTAGATCCAGGGCCAAACAAGATGAAGGCATCATGCTCTCTTACCTTTTCCCAAGCATAGGAAAGTGATGATCCTTTGCAATGAGCATCCTCTTTTGGAGCTTCAATGGTGGAAGTCCTAGAAGTCTCATTGCGAGTATTTATCTTGGGGCAAGAACGATAGACATGTCCTTGCTCCCCACACTTGAAACACTTATGGTCCTTGCGAAAAGCTTCAAGCTCTTCAGGAGAGAGTTTGTTTTTACCTTTGTAAACTCCCTTCTCCTTGGACCGATTGTTGTTGTTGTTGGAAGTGACTTGGGAAGAATTTTGAACATTGGTTTTTCCCTTTGCATCATTTTTGTCTTTGTTTTCCATGGCTTGACATTATGTCTAGCCCCTTGATGGAATTGATGCGTGAAGCAACAATGGTGTGATCAATTACTTTGCTAATAGTACCAGGCCATTGAGAGTTTATGTATTCGGCCATCTCTTAAGGTAATCCCGCATAGAATTGCTACCTTTGCTCGGCAAAGTCTATCTTTTGAAAGACAGTAGCCTTGAGATGTAAATCCCACAACTTGTCTACGTACTTGTGGATAGACTTATGAGAGAGAATCTTCAGGTTGCGCCATTTGGTAAGAACTTTGTCCTTTGCATTGCTTGTAAGGAATCGCTTCATGATGAAAACTCGTAGAGTTTCCATGTCTTTGGGGCTTCACCATTTTCACGAAGGCTAGCCCACCATTGACGAGCTGATTTTTGGAAGTGCATAGCTACATGGTGTAGCTCGGAGGACTTTGTGAAGTCCTTGTCTCCAAAGGCCACATCAAATTGCTAGATGAAGGCCAACACTTTGTCGTAGCACCAAAGGCGCCATCATAGGTGAAAAAGAGATACTGTTTCCTCCCTCCTTGAACTTATTTAGCTTTTGTGACCTTCGTCATGCACGAAATGATTTACGATGTCATCTCCTCTTGTATTCTCTAGAGAATAGCCATAATTTTCGTCGGAAGAGGAGGAAGGTAAGAAGAAGGAGGGTGACCTCTTCCTAGCCCTTTTCTTCCTTTGTTCCTCTCTTGCCTTTCAGATTGATGAGGAGAAGGACTATGTGTTGATCTTTTCCTCTTCGGAGGAGTGGGAGATCATCTAGACCGTTGTCTTCGTGGAGCCACATCTTCAGAGGAACTTAAACTTTCTTTGATTTCTTGCTCTTTGGATTCCTCCTCTTGAATGGGAGAGAGTCTTATTTTGGGGGTCTCTTCAAGAGGCCTCCTAAGCTCTCTCTCCTCTTGGAGAGGAAGAGAAATTCCATAAGCACAAAGTTGTTGAGTAGCTTCGCTTGCAAAGCAGGTTTGCTCATAGCTTGCTGCAACATAGTGATGACGAGATAATTCACAAACATGGAGCATCGCCATTAGCACCTTCATGTGCAAAATCAAAGCTATCAATGTTCATTCTTCTACTCTCTGATTCTTGTCATCCATTTAACAAAATTTATTTATGTACTTAGTGTATGCTTTGGCAATTCAAAACCTTAGTTGCCACTCCTCTTAGCCTTTGAAAATTGCTCTTAAGTATTGATAGCCGTTTTTTTCGGCTCTCCATAATTGCCATAGTAAGTTACTCCACCCTACCAAATTCACCCAAACACTATGGCTATCCCTACCATTTCACTGTATATAGGTGCTTGTGAGTTAGGGGACTTTTCCCATATCTCCTTACTGAAATAAAAAACCCTCAATTAGCTAGTCATTGGGCTAGTTGAGCCAAAAAAAATAAAAAATATAAAAAATATAAGTATATTATGGCCCATGCATGTATGTAAATATTTCTTTGTATATAGGGCCTAAATAAAATATTTTTTCATAATTATTTTGGTATTTATTTAAATATTTCTACCTAGTGTGTGTTATTTATGCTCTGTACATTGCCTCACCATTACCACAATTTTTCTTACCATTTTTCATACTCTTTATTCCATATAGAAATATTTTCATGTAAGCTTCTCTTATATTTGGTGTAACTCCACCCCAACAAAAATCCAAAAAAACTAGTTTTATTTATGTGTATATTTTTTCACTATTGTGATTTTTCCCTTCCTACATCTATTTTGTTTTTTTTCTAAAAAATTAGAACACCAAAAAATATTTATCTTTTTATGGTAGCCTCATAATGAGAGAGATTTCTTTTGACCCTTTAAATTTTTTCCACTTATATTATTTATATTTGACAAGTACATATTTTTTAGACCCCTCAATATTTGATTTTCTTAGTTGTACTATTCACTTATATCATGATCTCAACAATATCTTCAATTATAGACCTACCAAATAAGGTCAAGGGTAGGTGGCATGCATACATGCACTATGGAGGGCTCACTCTTGGAGGTATTCAAAAGAATTTCCAAAGAAGGACCCCACAAGGACCTTGTGCAGTGGAAAAAACCGGTCGGTTTTGCTGAATTTTGAAAGTTCACTTGCTCTCCGAATTTGAAAAGGTGATACAAACAAAATTTGTAGCTCGTGGGCTGAACTTTGCCTCAAATTTTTTCATATTTTTTTGAGCTATGAGCTGTGAGCTATGATTTTATTAGTGGACCCCAGTTTTCCCATGCTATGCAGCCACACTCTCTCTTCCACTTTATCATTTTCCTCTTTCACACACACTTCTCCACTCATCATCCCCACCTCTCTCACCACTCCTCTCTGCACCCTACTCACCTTCTCCTCAACCTTGAAGAATAAGAGAAACCATGGTGAACTCATACCTCCCACACACAATTCCATTCCAAAATTGACCACCTAGTCTCATTTTTCCTCCTCCAAATTACCCATATCTATCAAAAAAACCACAAAATTCAGCCTCTTCTCTTAAAAGACAGCATCATGGTGGTTGATTACTCAGCTTCAATTACCTTGTCTCTCAAGGAAGGTCAAGAGTGGAGAAAAAATGTACCGTCAAAGCTAGTGGACCGTCAACAAGCGTCAAAATTGGCCCTACTCAAGACACTTGGAGCATCAACCTTGTAAGAAATCCACCTTTTCTTACCTCTTAAGAGTTTTTCTTCCTTATTTGTATCCTACATGGATACTCCCATTGTAAATATCCAATTCCATTTGTAAATTAATACTAACTCTACTAACACTAACCCACTATGAAAAAGTCCTATCACCTCCATTTCTCTCCTCTCTCTTTCCCCACCAACTTCTTGATAATTCCAAGCAAAAGAAATTAGATAAATTGCTGAAAATCTAACCCAACCATGGTTAGAGGAGTAACCCTAGCCTTCTAAATTGCTATAAAAGGAGGGTGTAGCTAGCACAAAAAAGGGGAGAGAAGAAGAGCACTATGCTATAGCTTGAGAAGCCAAGCTCAACCTCTTGAGTGGAGCTCTTGATTGGCATAAGGCATATGTATGTGTTGTATTAGGGTGATTAGCAAGGGAACTCTATGCCATTGTAAGAGAGAGTGATCATTAAATTGAGGTAGGAAATCTATCATTTCTCCTACTAGTGTAAGCCCAACATTTGTTGAATCAAGGAGGGTGAATTTGGACTAAGCATGGATACCTTGTCTCCCTTCCAACATGAAGTCATGGAAATAATGATGTGTACGTGTCTTGGTGTTTTATTTAAGTTCTTGATAGCTTGTCTCCGGGTATTGTTTTCAATTTAGCCATGAATCCCACATGCTGTAAGAGGGCGACAGGGTGGAGAGGACTCCCCTGGCCTTAAGACAGTGATTGGGGTGGCTTTTTTCTTGTGATGTGTTGTGGTGTAATTTACTCAGGCTATGTTGAACAAATACTAATCTCACTTTGATTGGTCATGACAGATTTGTAAGAAGGCATTAGTGCAACAAGCACCCCCTTCCCCCTTCACTCTCTTTCTTACATATATATATTTATGTTTGCTTGATCATTAACGATACACTTCAAAGCATCCGAGCACACATCTCTCTCTCTCTCTCTCTCTCTCTCTCTCTCTCTCTCTCTCTCTCTCTCTCTCGTGTTTTAGTGTGTGAGGTGTTCCATTGGTGTTAGGGTTAGTGTAAATTCCTTGCTTGTTTGTGGTTGCTCTAACGATTCTCCTCTTTTGCGTCCTAGTTCGCTCTTAAACTAGGTGGTGCCCCTTGTGTAGCTGGGATTTGGCTGTGGGTTATTGTTTTGGTTTGTTTGTGTTGTGCCCCAGCCCCATTGAGCAGCACGGGAGCCTTGAAGGGTGTCTAGAGGTTGCTCTTCTTGTTTCCCGCCCCGGACCGCTTCAAATTGGTGCCCCCACTGAGGACAGGCTTGTGTATTTTTTTTGAAGGCTCAACCTTTAGCATAATCAAGTAGCTTGCATGAATCACGAGAATTTGTATGATCCCTTCATTCCCATTGCAAGGCAAAAGGTACACATAATTGTTAGTACTAAGTTGCAATTTCAGCGAGTAATTCGTAGAATTTTAGGTCCTCTTAGGTTGGTAGAGATAAACACATCAGTAAATCCTTTTATTTTGCTTCTCATTAGGTACGACCTTAGTTTGGACGTCTATATTTTTGTTTTGTTTTAAGAATTAGATCATGCATAGACCATGGATAATGGCCCAGGAATACAGGTTTTCCCTTTCATTTCACTCCACACATTAGAGTAAACATTGCAATTAGTAGAAAAATCCATTTTCAACAACGTATGGTATTCATGTTTGGTGCCCAAAGAGTAGGAGAAATTCTCGCGTCACCAAACCCTATCATTCTACCTCTTATTGATTATCATAGGTCATTTGATGTGAATATTTTATTTTGTTGTAGAATAGATTGCAATTTAGAAAATATTATTGTATAAATCTTTTAAAGAAAGAAAAAACAAAAACGCGTCACTTTGAAATCAATACAATGGAGAGCCAATGCCAAATGTCTGGATATCCTCTTTTCTTTGGAGAGCCTGGAGAGGATGCAGAATTATTTCTAGCAAATTTCAAGATGTCTTGTCGTATCAAGAGGATAGTAACTGATCAAGAACGTGCAGAAATGTTTGAGGTAGTCCTTAGGAAAGATGCTAGCACTTGGTTTGACTCTTTGCCTGAGGAAGTTAAAGAAAATTACATGGAAGTTGTCAATCATTTCAAGAGATACTTCTTTGATCCCCAAAACACTCAAAAGCTATGGCAAGACATTGTTTCTCATAAGCAAAAAGACTTAGATGACTACTACTTGTACAAGCAAGAGTTTCTACGTCTTTGGACTGTATGGTGAGAAATGTTGCTAACCCTGGGATGGTGCAGAGTTCCTAAAGAAGGAGAGGTTCATAGCCGGACTCTTTCCTGACCTTAAGGTAAAAGTTGAGGTGGGTGCACCTGCTACCTTTGATGCAACTGAAACTAGGGCTGCTGAGGAATATAGGAAACTCAAGTGCTTAAGGGGGGAGGTTCCAATAGAAGGTCTTAGACCCAAAGGTATGTCACAAGAATCAACATGTAAGAGATTCTTGAGGTAACGGCGGCAGTGATTGAGAAGTTAAATGAATCTTTAGCAGCTTGTCAATTCACCTTGCACAAGCTGTAGGTCCAAAGGGAGAAGCAAAGAAGTCTGAAGAGCGAGACCCACGACCTAGGAGAGTCTTGCAATGTTGGAATTGCGGTGAGTCTGGACATGGGATGTATAATTGTCCTTGGCCCCGTGGGGGGCCAGGGAGACCTAACTTGAATTACCCAGTGATGAATGCAGGTGAAGGAACTAGTCAGCAACCACGCTTATACAAAGGCCAAATGGAGCAAGAACACCTCCACAAGGAGTGAAGGAGTTCCACCTTTGCCAGACCCAAACCTGCATGTGGTAGAGGTGACAAATTCAAGAGAGGTTAACATGGAAGAAAATGGCATTAAGCGTGGCCGAGGGAAAGGTAAGGAGAAATAAGGAGTTACATCACAAAGTGACCATGGACGAGAAAAGAAGGCAAAGGAGACCAAGGAAGCTAAGAGGACTCGACGTCGTATCAACCTCCAAGACTTTCCTCTTCGACATGGAATGGCTCCATACAACCGGTTGGAAGACATGAGAGGTAAGGGTCCTGATATCTCATGGCCTCAATTTCTTGCATTATGTCCACAAGTCAGGAGGGATTTAACAAGGCAGTTAGCACTAGGAGAAAGGTAAAAGAGAGTGTGCCTGTTGTAAAAATTGCACAAGCTGAAACGAATGAGGAAATTACACATGTGCTAGATTGTTACATAAAAGGGAGATTGGTTAGGAAAGGTCTAGTGGATGGGGGTGCACAAATTTGCATCATGACAGAGGAATCATGCAAAAACTAGGCATGCACATCCATGAGACACCTGAAATTAAGGTCAAGATGGCAAACAATAGCAAGGCTAGGTGCGTAGGCATTTGTAAAAATGTTTTTGTGGAGGCCTTTGGCATTAAGAAGGCAGTGGATTTCTATGTCATGTCTACCAAAGGAAATGGTTACCCATTTATCCTAGGGAGACCATGGCTAATGAAAATGCGAGCTTTGCAGGATTGGGAGAGTGGAAAGCTAATTTGCAGGAACGACAATCATAAGAAGGTTGTCTTTGACATGAAGGAGCAACGCCAAGAGGAGCTCCATGAAGAATCATCTCAAAATGAGACGGAATAAGGTTGGACCGATAACACTTCAGAAGAAGAAAGGAGCGACAGCATTACTGAAGAGGAGTCTTCCATCGAAGTCATGGGGGTAAGGTTTAAGCCAACCAACCAAGAGACCTCTTGTCAAGGTTTGGAGGAGGTAGGTTCCCAAGAGAACCAAAAGTGGAAGATGAAAGAATGCTAGAAGGTATGCTATCTACAACACTTACAAAGGATGAAAGAGAGGAGTTCAAATGTGTGCTAAGGAAATTTCCTAGGCTTTTTGCTAAAGACTACACCGATGTTCGTGGAGTAGATGTTGTTCAACACAAAATTGAGTTGAAGCCAGAGGCCACACCTAAGGCTCAGAAGCTACGAAGGCTAGGAGTCATCAAGGAGCAGGCTTTACTCAAGGAGGTAAGAAAGCTTCTAGCAGCAGGTTTCATTTATCCAGTGGAGAATTCAGAGTGGGTCTCTCCCGTTGTTGTCACTCCTGGGAAAAACGGAAAGTGGAGGGTGTGTGTGGATTACCGTCCAATCAATGAGGCAACAAAAAGAGATCACTTTCCCCTCCCATTTCAGGATGAGATACTAAATGAGGTAGCTGGTCATGAGAAGTACACTATGTGTGATGGCTACTCAGGCTACTTTCAAATAGGTATCGCATTGGAAGATCAATTGAAAACAACCTTTATCACTCCTTGGGGTTGTTATGCTTTTAGAGTCATGCCATTTGGTCTGACAAATGCTCTTGCAACATTCCAACGTTTCATAAACATGGTGTTTCAAGCATTCTTTGGAAAGTCAATTAGGGTGTTCATTGATGATTTCTGCATTTATAGCTCAAAATCATTACATCTACAAAGGGTAAAGAAGGTTTAAAGAAGCTCTACGACATGGGAGGTCAACTCAACCATGACAAGTGCCACATAGGTGAGGATGAAGTGATCTTGCTCGGTCACAAGGTTTCCTATAAAGGCATTGAGGTGGATCCTTCAAAGGCAAAGGCTCTTATTGAGCTCCATCACCGAAGAGTCTTAAGGAGGTCATCTCTTTCATTCAGAAGGTGAAGTATATGTCACGCTTCATTCACTTAGCCTCGGAGTTGCTTCATCCTTTGCAAAAGTTGACACAACAAGTAGAATTTGCATGGTCTGATGAGCTTGAAGAGTATTTTTGTAACATTAAAGTCATTTTGTCAGAGCTACCAACACTCATGCCTCCTTGTTGGGAGTACACATTCTTTGTTAGCTCTAGTGTTGGAAGGGAAACAATTGGTGTTGTGTTGCTACAACAAGATCCCCACAGTACAAGGATGCAATCCATCTACTTTGCTAGTAGGGTCATGAATTCTTTGGAGAGAGACTACACAGAAGTAGAACTCATGATGCTTCCTCTCATGTTTGCCGTGAGAAAGTTTAGGTCCTACCTGCTACCAAAACCTTTTGTAATTCTCACTGCAGAAAATTTGTTCCCTTGGGTGTCATCTCAAATGAATCTTAGTACTAGGATCTCAAAGTGGATTATGGAGTTGCAAGAGTTCCAATACTCTTTCAAGGTAGAAGATAGTGTGTGTGCACAATTGGCAGGGATTCTCACTTATAGGGTACATGAGAAGGAAATTAAGGTGCCTCAATTAAAGACCCTACCATTGCCACCACCAAAAAGTATTCCCAATGCTTTTACCTTGTTCTTTGATGGAGCTTTTTGACGAGCCACAGGGAAAGCAGGGGGAGGGCTAGTGTTGCTCAACCCAAGTGGAGAGGTGGTCATGAAAGAGAAGGTCAATCTACCAGGTTCAACTAGCAACAATGAAGCAGAATACGACACACTACTTCATGGTTTGAAGATGTGCATTGGCCAAGGGATAAAATGTCTCATGGTAAAGGGAGATGCACTTCTCATTGTTAAACAGATTTTAGGCATTTGGGCATGCAAGAATGAAAGCTTAAGGACAAAAGTTCATGCCATTCGTAAGATGTTTAATCAGTTTGAATAAGTGCAACTATATCATATTTCGAGGAAACAAAATGAAGATGCCGATTTACTTGCACAACAAGCAGTTACATGTGTTGAGAGAAGTGCAAGTCATCATGGTGGCGGCTACTGTGAAGCAACCGAGGTACCAGGGATTGGAGTCATTGGCTCCCATCATTGGCTACATTTTGGAGGGTGAGTTTCCACCAGACTTCACCAAAGCTCAGAAGAGGAGACTCATGAAGAAGGCAAGCCTGTATCTCTTCCTAGAAGGCTCCCTCTATCAAAGAGGGAAGGATCAAGTGTGCAGAAGAGTACCAACTATCGAGGAAATTCCAGCCATTCTAAAAGGTTTGCATGAAGAGGCATGTGGTGGTCATTTTGCCCAGAATCAACTGTGAAGAAGATTTTTCTTGCGGGGTATGTTTGGCCAAGCTTGCATGTGGATGTTCAACATTGGTGTAAAAGCTGTCACAATTGTCAGATAAATGGAAATAGAAGGTTGGTGCATGGCCCGAGGCAAATAGTGCTTGCAAATGGACCCTTTGAAAAGTGGGGCATTGATGCTATGGGTCCTCTGCCTAGGACAAAAAAATGGTAAACTCTACATTCTAGTGGCTGTAGACTATATGACTAGGTGGGTGGAAGCACAAAGTGTGGCAAAGGTAAATGAGAGGACAGTGAGCAAATTCGTCTACACTCACATTTGTTGTAGATTTGGCACACCTTTGGAGATTGTTTCTGATAATGGTCCAGGGTTTCGAAAGGGATTGCTCACCGAAGTCTGTGAAGAACTTCACATTCTTCATCGTCACAGTACACCCTACTATCCCCAATCAAATGGTTTGGTAGAAAAAGCTAATGCTGTCATTGCAGACATCATTAGAAAGATGGTGAAAAACAAGACAAAGTTGTGGGATGACTTCTTGGATGGTGCCTTGTGGGCGTATCGAACCACATATAGGGAAGCCACGGAGTTCACACCATTTCACTTGGTCTATAGTCAAGAGGCTTTACAGCCAATTGAACTAAACATTCCAACAATGCGACTTCATGAAAATCAGCACAAGATGATCAAGAAGCATGGATGGAACGACTTCTTACCTTAGCTGAGCTTGAGGGGAGAGAAGAAAGAGCACTATGCTATAGCTTGAGAAGCCAAGCTCAACCTCTGGAGAAGGAGCTCTTGAGTGGAATCTCATTGGCATTAGGCATATGTATGTGTTGTATTAGGGGTGATTAGCAAGGGAACTCTATGCCATTGTAAGAGAGAGTGATCATTAAATTGAGGTAGGAAATCTGTCATTTCTCCTACTAGTGTAACCCAACATTTGTTGAATCAAGGAGGGTGAATTTGGACTAAGCATTGATACCTTGTCTCCCTTCCAACGTGAAGTCATGGACAATAATGATGTGTAAGTGTCTTGGTGTTTTATTTAAGTTCTTGATAGCTTGTCTCCGGGTATTGTTATCAATTTAGCCATAAATCCCACATGCTGTAAGAGGGCGACAGGGTAGAGAGGACTCCCCTGGCCTTAAGAAGTGATTGGGGTGGCTTTTTCTTGTGATGTGTTTGTGGTGTAATTTACTCAGGCTATGTTGAACAAATACTAATCTCACTTTGATTGGTCATGACACATTTGTAAGAAGGCATTAGTGCAACAAGCACCCCCTTCCCCCTTCTCTCTCTTTCTTACATATATATATTTATGTTTGCTTGATCATTAACGATACACTTCAAAGCAGCCCGAGCACCATCTCTCTCTCTCTCTCTCTCTCCTCTCTCTCCTCTCTCTCTCTCTCTCTCTCCTTCTCCTTCTCTCTCTCTCTCTCTCTCTCGTGTTTTAGTGTGTGAGGGTTGTTCCATTGGTGTTAGGGTTAGTGTAAATTCCTTGCTTGTTTGTGGTTGCTCTAACGATTCTCCTCTTTTGCGTCCTAGTTCGCTCTTAAACTAGGTGGTGCCCCTTGTGTAGTTGGGATTTGGCTGTGTTTGTTGTGTTTTGGTTTGTGTTGTGTTGTGCCCCAGCCCCATTGAGCAGCACGGGAGCCTTGAAGGGTGTCTAGAGGTTGCTCTTCTTGTTGCCCACCCCGACCGCTTCAGTATCTACACCCACGACTCGAAGTGGTTAATTATAGAGAGTAGTGGAGGAAGTCTAACATATCAGAGTTGCCAAGGGCTAGCTCCTTTCGGACTTCTTATGGCTCAATAATGGTAAAGCCGTAGGCAAGTCTAGAAAGACTCCATTATTAAGTCCAAATCTCCCGTGTGCACCATCCCCCATATAGGTCTCAACAAAACCGATAATAGATCCTAGTTCCACTTACCCTAATATAATTAACAACATCAACCATTTATAGGCTACTTAAGGACCTCTCTTCTTAAGCAAGAAAAGAGAAACCAAATGCTCTGATACCAATGTAATAGAATTGGCCTATTTAACTTGAGAGTATCGGAAGTTAATGAGAGTACTTTTGAGAAATGACTTTGTGAGCATAGCGGGTGAACATAATTGAAGATGAAACATAATCATAACTTGGCATGAACAATACTTTTGCAAGATAGAGAATTTAGAGAACATGACAAAAATTGAGGACTAGATTTAAATGGATCCGGTCCCCCCTCCCATAGGCATTTGTATTATGTTTTCTCCCATTAAGAGAGACTTGTTACAATACAATCTTTGTATTCCTTGTAACCTAAGTAATGCAATAAAGATGCAAAGCTTCATGCATCACAAGAATAACATAAACTTGAAGAAATCTTTAACTATCCCAAGCCTCAGTCCCAGACCTCAAACACCTTCGAAGGTGGAGAGAGCTAGTAGGGAATGAGGGTAGGGAAGAGGAATAAGAAACATTTCATAGGAGAAAGAATTAGTTCCTCACTTATCAAAACTCTTGTTGCTAGCATACATAATAGCATAGTAATGAGTAAGAAGGAGAGGGCAAGCTTAATCATTGAAGCATGGCTCTTGGTTGGATTTGCACTCCATAGCCAAGAGTGTTGGTGTAGGCTCTCAACCTCTACTTTCTTGGAGAAGGAGAGGGAGCTCCTGCACTTTGCATAGCACACAATGAGAGTGTTTTTGAGTGTGTGTGGCTGAGTATAACCCCCAAACAACCCCCTAGCTTGTGTGGGTTGACACCCCTTGTAGCTCATGCTTGAATCTCATTGGACCCCTCCAAACCTACCCAATCACAAGCAGGAGGCATTACAAGCAACAAGGGTAGCCTTGGGACAAGTGTCCCCCTTTCCCCTTTGAGAAAGAGGGCTTAATAAAGGCAAGATCAATTACTTAAATCTCCTAAAGTATCATTGGACCCCTTGGGTGGCCAACCAATAGGCTTCAAGCACACCATGAGGGTAACATGAGGAGGAACTTGACAAGTGTCCCTTTTGCTTTCTTTGTACCATGCATGCCTTGTGTGAGTGAGTGGGTGTTCTCTCTCATGCCCCCTCATGTAGGGCTCGCCCCCTCCTTGTAGGGATTTAATATTTGACTTTTTTACACCTCAAGCCCCTCATGCATAGGCCCAGTACCCACCACAAGCTTGGCCCTTGAGAACTTTAAGCTTGGGCTAGGTTCTCACCTCAAGTGCAACCCTAGCATGTCAAGCACCTCAAGCATCTCAAGCACCTGAATCATCAAGCACCTCAAGCATCTTAGTCATTGAGCATGACAAGCAGGACAAACACCTCGAGCTGGGTCAGGTTCCCGCGCCTCAAGGTCAGCCCTAGCTTACCTAAGGTCAAAGGACTTTTACACACATTATTGGAGGTCTTCAATTAAGCTAACCCTAAGGTCTTATGCTCCATTGGTTAGCCTTGCTATTCCATAGACCATCTCTCATTTGGCCCCTTTACCATTGGCCCCGTGTTGAGATAAGTCTATAAGCACATGTCTATATCTTAACCCTTGTTCCCATTTATTCTCCCACATTAAGTGATCAGTTTTAATATAAGAAAATAATTTGGGTTGGTTAGATATTAGATATTATATTTTATGACACCCTTCAACTCAAGAAGACAAGTCAAAAAAGTACAACCAATCAATGTCACTTATAGATTCATCATGAATACAATATCCTTCTCAAATAGAATGCATGAATGCATGCACGATGCATAACTAACCCGAGTAGTATCAGGCTTTAGGCTATCCCCATAACCTTAAGCATTGCTTTGATAGCAGGTGAGAGATACCCCTCCCCGGGGGTCTATGCACAAAATATACAATTTACACCTTTATACAATTTTCAATATACATCAGAGTTGTAGAATCATTCACATAGGGGAGGAGTTCTCATCGCCCAACCACGCATGGAGTTTAGGCCATGAGCCGGACTGCATCCAAAAATAATTAGAGACTACTGCGACCCCTAAATGGGTGTTACAAATGAAAGCGTACTCAAGAAAAATATAACATTCTGGAGGGTGAATATATGTGTACACTGTGTTACGAGAAGAGAAGAGAAGAGAGAGAGAGAGAGAGAGAGAGAGAGAGAGAGAGAGAGAGAGAGAGAGAGAGAGAATATAGTGGAGGGTGAATTAGAGTGCATAGAGCATGAGAAAATGACAACAGAGAATCTTTAAATACCCCATCTAAATGAAATAGGCAACCATGTATTAATGCAATGACAAAATCTGTTAAAAGTAAGAAAAATTATATACAATATCGTCATCATAAACATATATGAACCATGTTCAAAACTAATAGAAAAATCAAGGAAAATGTCGATATCATCATTGGTAACATTTGGAAGTGATGGTTGTGAAGAGGGAAGCTACTCTATAGGAAGAGTTTCATTATTTGAAAGAAATGAAAAAACCTAAAGCAATGATTTAGTATCATTAGCATCATCCATGGACCATGAGCCTCCCATAAGCTATTCATTAAAAGTAGTATCATGATTCACAATTAGCTACTTGGAGGAAGGGTCATAGAACTTGTAGCCTTTGGAAGTGACAGACCAGGATCAACAAGTCTAGCAGTTGAAAGAAGGTTATGTTCAAGATTTGAAACATGTAGCACCCTTTGCAAAGCTGTAGTGAAAGAAGATAAGGTACCAAGATATAAATCTCCAATACCCTTTATTTGACAACATGTATCATCAGCAAGATAAAAAAACACATTGAATTGATAGTAGATGATAGTTATGGAGCCACTTAGACTTATATGTGTAGCACAAAAATCGGTAATAAAAAGTGAACTCTCACGTACATGAAGTATTCTCTCCAGAGAAACCAAACATAATACATAGCTTGTTTATGATACAATATTGTTATGATTTTTAGCAACATATAATACTCTATTGCTATCTGTGTCAAATGAATGCTTATACACATACGAGTGGATGATCAGATCATCCACAATATTCACAATAGAAGAATCTCTAGATGAATGTGGTTTTTAGTAGTAATGGTATGGCCATTTCGATTGCAATAAGAACAGTGCTTGTTAGGAAATTTGAGACGACCAAAAATATTACCGTAACGACCATCTCTATGGTATGCTCGTTCAAATGGACACCTTCGAGCATTAAAAGTATGTTCCATCTATTGTGACTCAATCTCCTCTCATGAAATCATATATGTATCATGACTAACATTACGTGGTTATTGAAATTGTGAGCGTTCAATTAAAGATATGCAGGTTTGGTCAAAATCAAGATCGTCCTTGTTAGAAAAAATAGTAACAATGTTATCATAGGAAGAGTCCTTCACCATATCATGGAGAAGGGTAATCAATTGTTTTTGGAAAACAAGATCACCAACAGTAGCAAGCTAATTAATAACAGATTTGAAAGACTCAATAAGTCTTGTCATAGAAGTGACAACTTTGTACTCTAACTTGTTAGTAAAATTTCTCAAATACTATATTTTTTTGACAGGTTTCTTTTGAGAGTTTGAAATAGGTACTTCCATACATAGTGGAAAGTAGAAAGTTCATACACATCAAGCAGAAGAGAATCAGTGAGAGCAAAAAGAATCTACCAATGAGCTTTTTTATCACATCCCTCTGTCAATCCGTATATGTAAGATGCCACTCTTCAAGTAATGGTTCTTCAATGACAAGATGTGGATCAATACTCTAAAATGTGCATACATAATTTACAAGAACAACATTAGAGAGTTCATTGCCTTCAATAATCAACAACATCTTTGCTTTCCAACTAGGAAATTCTTGCCTTGAAAAGGAGGAACAGAACGCTGGCTAAAAGGAAAACCATTGATGAAAATATTCATAGCCTTATTTGGTAGCAAGAATATGTTGTTAGTATGCAAACAACAAGAAAAATGAGTGCCTCTATAGCCTTGCACGAGTCACACCACCATCGAAAGGAAGAACTATTGCACCGTCAAAATCGCCTGTGATGATAAGCACCTGTAAAGATTTATGAAGAACCCTTCTAGCACGAATCACTCTTAGAATTAGGAGAAACCAAGGACATAATGGTGTATCCCACCTTGAGTAGATGTTTGTAGAGTATCCATAGGTTAAAAACAAATAAAAGATGAGAGAGATATGGCCACTCAAAGTTGGGGGTGTACTCTCTCTTGCTAAAAAATAAGCTCTTTGAAAAGTTTGCAGGTGTTGCAAAGAATTGCAGCTATAAAATGGGGCCTCTTTCTATCTTTCTCCCAAAAGATCTCTTCTCTTTCCTGAGCCGATGAGTCTCTCTTTGTAGGATCCTTTTAATTGGTCCATTTTTTGCCTCGTTTGGGTAGGAAATGAGGTGTCGATGACTTTTGGCCCAAGGGAGGGGGTGTGGCTAGGGTCCAAGGGACCAAAATATTGGACAAGAACCTGGAAACTCCTTCCTTCCCCCACAAAAAATCTCAGCTCAATATCCCTTTAGGACCAACTTCCCTGGAGCATGGTGCACCGCTCTGGCCATTGAATGCGACGGCGTATAGCACAGCTCGGATCCCATCACTTCGGCTATTTTTAGAATTTAAACTCTCAGCATTTCTAATTTAAATCATCAAGTTCTCCCAGTTGGCTTTGTCACATGCATCTACAACCACTTTCTAAGTCGAGACCGCCCAATTCAGACGCACATAACTCATGATGCACAAGTTCGATTCACAAGCTATAAACACGGCTGAAATACTTATTGAAAACCATGTATTGGGGACTCAAACAACCCAAAACACCAGTACACAAGCCGAGAAAAACCAAACCTTTGTACATGAATTTTAACATGGTCACTCCCAAAATTCAAAGCACTATGTACACATATATACATGAGGCTAGTTAGCAAGCTTTTTTGCATGATTTATTGGCTTTATGCTCATCCAAAAAATGTTTGACATAGCTTGCCAACCCCCCCTGGGCTACTTGAGCATTCATGACAAGCAGAGGTTTCTAGGGTGAACAACTATTGTAGCTCATTTCCAGAAACCTCATTCACATTTACAAATGTCCTCACACTGTCTCCCTCCATTGATAGTGTCTCATCTGTCACAATTGTCATTAAGCGTGCTAGATCTTTCTTCAGTCTATAGCCATTAACACTAGTTTGGTACCAAAACAGGACACTTTAAGTGTCCTTTTTTAACAAATTTAAATTAAATGCTACTTGCATTAGATGGTTTGTTTAAGAAAACCCTCTTGATATGCTTAATTATGTTAGCTAGAGAGTCTTTAAAAAATATAAACTTGCATTTTAGAATCTATTATGATCAAGAACTATTATAATCAAGTTGACCCTCGTAAGATAGCGATTGACGCTTTGAAGAAATTGCCTTTATAAGCTAAAGAAAAAATGCAGCGACCTTGTAGAAAATTCTACGTGACTCTTCCACAATTTTGCTATAGATAATTGAAAGTTTCATGTGCAAAAAAATTGACTTTAGATTATATAAAATAATGGAAAGTTCCATGTATTTGATATGGTCATTTCAAGCATATCATTGTATACAAAGAAAACTATGTTTCTGATATATTGTGAGTTTTAGAAAGTGATACATTGCTTGCCCTTTCCATTGAGCTCTCAAGGTGGCAAGTAGAAGGGCTTTGGTATGCAGCAATTACTAAATCATTTTAAATATTCAAAACTGCATAAGAGAAAACTTTCATATTTTTATTCTTGAGACATAAGCATTAAAAACCTCAAATAATGTAGATCAACTAAATGTATCAAAGTACGTGGTACATACACAATTGGGGTGCCTAAAACCTTGGTTTCAATGTTTATTATGGAGAACTCAAGATTTCAAGAGTTTTTGCACGATAAAGAATTCAAGATAGAGTTCAAACAACGAGATTTAATTGAGTTAGGAGCCCAAAAAATACGTATTTTCTTGGTTTAAACATATAAAGTCATTTGTAGTTGTCAAATTGCACTAGAATAGTACCAATTTCATGAGGGGACCTTGGAAGACCAAAATTATGCTCTTATTCAGCATGTGCTCAAGTATGAAATTATGTTTATGTCTTACATGTGACTTGAAAACTTATCTTTGAAGTGCATTCCATTGTTTTGTAACACTAAGTGCTAACACTTGGCTTTATAAACATAAAAAAGGCCATCTCTACAAAAAGATATAATCATTTTATGATTTTTTTGGCAAAACAACTTGAAATTTAACTAAAATTTATGTCTTAGAACTTACCAGAATTCTCTCCATACATATTGTATTTTGACATGGAGAAAAATCTAGTGTTTTCTTTCCCTCATAACCAATCTATGGTAGAAGCAAGGTGTTAAAAACTTCTTTTCAGCTTGACAAATAAATTTTCCAAAACTTGGTAGAAAAAGAGGACACTTTAGTGTCTCAGGACACTTAAGTGTCCAATTACAGAACTAGTGTTAGCATGGTATTTATGTTGTGCACCATCCAAATCTGCCAACTAATATGTGCCATTGTCAAACTTGCTCACAAAAATCAAAGGACCTTCCCACTTGATTTGAATCTGGAAAGTATTGTCCAACTTACTATCCTAATGCAACACAAGATTTCCCTTTTCAATTTTCTTATCCTTCACACCCGCATTAGCCTTTATCTCTAATCCTCTTTGGAATACTCCCTCTCCCTCCACATCTCTTACCCTAACCTTTGAGCTTACCTTTTCTCTCCTTAAAAATCTTCTCTCCTATCTTCCTCCTTTTCACCCTAAACCCTCTTTAATGAATTTCATCTCATCCTTAAGAAAAGATCCTAGCATCATTATCAAACCAGTAGTAGATAAGAATTTAGGTCCGGTAATCCTCTCTAGGTCTTGGTATTGTTATGAAGCCTTGAGTCATCTCATGGACCCCTTCACCTACTCTAAAATCTCCACACCTCCCTTACCCTTTGTACACTCCCTCTTTTTCCTCTATTGTCACCAATTACCCTCTTCTTCCCGAAATGTAAGAGCCTTTATCCTCTCCTACTCGCATGAAAACCCTAAACCCTACCCCCCTCCTTTCTTTTACCTAAGATCCACAATCCCATCCTCGTTGGTCGTCCCATTTGTTCTTACAAAGGCTACATTTTGGAGAACGCCTCTAAATGGCTCCATGCACAACTCTACCCCATTCTTTTTTCCAAAACTCAACACTTGAAAGACTCTCACTCTCTGGTTTTAGACCCAGCTTCTATTTCTTTTCCTCCCAACATTATCCTCTTCACCTTTGATGTGGAGTCTCTTTATACGAGTATCCCCATACATGATGGCCTCTTTGCCCTTAAACATTCCATCAAGGGGTTCTTCCCTTCCCCTAAGATCTAGTTTATTTTATACTTAGCCTCTCTTATCCTCAACCACCATTATCTCTCTTTCAATGGAGAGTTTTGGAACCAAATTAATGGCACCACTATGGGGTCAAACTTTGCGGTTGTATATGCTTGCCTTTTTCTTTTCTTTTAGAAGAAGGCATGAATCTCCTATTTCCCCCTCCCTTCTCTATTTCAAGAGATTTGTAGATGATGCCTTTGGGATATGGGATGGTCCTCTCTCTAGCCTAAACAAGCTCCTCCACAAGTGTGGAAACCCTCTCCAAAAACATATCAAAATCTCCGTTGCAATGTCCCTCGTAAGAAGCTTTTATTCTGGATATTTTCATTTTTCAAGGGAACCTCTTTTGCCATTTATGGATTCCTAGATACCTATTGCTACCAAAAAAGCCTTAATTCCTACAACTACATCCCTTGGCAATCTTGGAACCCTACACACCAAAAGATTGCCTTTATTCTCTCAGAGGTTAGGAGTACGTTATTAGAGAAAGCTCTCTTTCAGGATTTATCTCCATTTGTAACCTTTTCTTTACTAGCTAAGAACAAAGGGTTATCCCTCTCCCCTGCTAGAAGCTTGCTTCCTATACCTTTCCTACACCTAGACCCTCTCTCCTCCAATCTGTGTCCAAAACCAACCCACTCCAACCATCATCAGATTCCTTTCTCACCTCTTATACGCCTCTCAACTTGTCCCGTTCCATTATCAAACCCCTAACACTAAGCTTCTTAATCCAACACCAACCTCGCACGCTTACCTAAACCTTTGATATGTTGGACAAATGCGCCCAATATTGGCACTTTGATCTCTAAACCTTCTCCCCCCCCCAAGAAAAGAAGAATTCCACCCTTCTTTTTTGAAAAATCCTGCCTCAGTTTACTCCGATAATCTTCGGCCTCATGGATATGTACAACCCCTCTAAAACTACACCCATCCCTAGATTGGGTCAACAAACTACTTGGATTCTTCCTTTTTTGTATATTTTTGGCCACTCCTTTAAGAAGCTCCTACACAAACTTTATTACCCTACCAACTCTCTCCTTTCCCTCCCTTTTTTTGGTAAAGTACCCACTTAAATATTGTCATAATCTATCTTTCGGTAGGAACTACCCCTCTTCAATATGGTACCTGATGTAGCTTTTTAAGCCACACCTCACTATTTATACCCCCTCTCCATGTTCCTCCTATTGTTTACACCACTGAAGAGCTAAGTGAGACGCGTTGGGTGTAAACTTGTTTCTCTTTCTCCATCCCCCCCCCCCCCAAAAAAAAACAAAAAAAAAACCTCGCGTAGCTCTGTTTCCTCTTTCATCATGTTGCCTAAGCAAAATTTCGCTCGCTAATTTGGTTCGCTTTTAAAAGCAGAGAATTGAAGCTATAAAATGGGGCCTCTTTCTATCTTTTCCCAAGAGATATTTTCTCTTTCCTGAGCCGACAAGTCTCTCTTTGTAGGCTCCTTTTAATTGGTCCATTTTTTTGCCTCATTTGGTAGGAAATGAGGTGACGCTGACTTTTGCCCAAGGAAGTGGGTGTGCTAGGTCCAAGGACCAAAAGAGTGACAAGCGCTTGGCAAATCCTTCCTTTCCCCCCACAAAAAATCTCAGCTCAATCTCCCTTAGGACCAACTTCCTAGGAGCATGGTGCACCGCCCCGGTGCACCGCTCTAGACATTGAATTTCGATTCGTAAAGCACAACTCGGGGCCCATCACTTCAGGATTTTAGAATTTAAAAATCTCAACATTTCAATTTAAATCATCAAGTTCTCCTAGTTGCCTTTGTCATGTGCATCTGCAACCACTTTCTAAGTCGAGACCGCCCAATTCGGACGCACATAACTCATGATGCACAAGTTCGATTCACAAGCTACAAAGCACAGTTGAAAATGATTATTGAAACCCATGTTTTGGGACTCAAACAACCCAAAACACCAGTACACAATCCCGGAAAAACCAAACCTTTGTACATAAATTTTTACATGGTCACTCCCCCAAGACTCAAAGCACTATAGACACATATGTACACGAGCTAGTTAGCAAGCTTTTCTGCATGATTTATTGGCTTTATTTGCTCATCCAAAAAATGTGTGACATATACTTGCAACCCCCTAGCCTACTCGAGCATTATGACAAGCGAGGTTTCTAGGGTGAAACAACTATTGTAGCTCATTTCCAAAACCTCATTCACCTTTGCAAATGTCCTCAACTGTCTCCCCCATTGATAGCGTCTCATATAACACAATTGCACTAAGTTTACTAGATATTCTTCATTCTATAGCCATTACATGGTATTTATGTGTGCACCATCCAAATCTGCCAATTAATATGTGCCATTGTCAAACTTGTTCACAACAATAAAGGACCTTCCCACTTTTGATTTGAAACTTTTTCTAAAAAGTATTGTCCAACTTACTATTGTATCTCAACACAAGATTGCCCTTTTCAATTTGTTTATCCTTCACACATACATTAGCCTTTATCTTGCTTCTTTTGACACTTCCTCATAGTACGCAAAGCCAAAACTCTGTCCAATTGTAAACATTGTAGATCCAACAACCTTTTCTGTCAAGTCTCTTTGTGCTTTCATCTGCCAATGACAACAATTTTAGTGCAGAATCTCCACTTCAATTGGCAATAATGCTTTCTTGCCATAAACCAAGTGGTAAGGGAAAAATAATCTGCTCATTTTGATAGCACTTCTATAGGCCCATAATGCACAAGGAAACTCTGAATCCCATGTTTTCCTCATGTGTCTGGCTCATCTTTGTCAATATTCTCACCAGCTCTCCAGAAAACATTGTGGATAATAAGGAGAATAGTATCGATGCTATATATTGAGTTTTTTGCATAGTAAATCAAACAACTCTCCTCTAAATCTTGATCCTCTATCAGAAAGTAGTTCTAGTGGCACACTAAATTTGCAGCATATATGTTTCATACACTAACTTTCCCATTTCCTTATACTGGTAATCTGTTTGACAGCTTAGCTTCTTGCCCAAGGTGACAAATAATCCACTACTGTCAAATTGTAAGCATTCCTTTTACTAGTCATGTAAGGGTCAATAGCATCAAGATCCATTTTTCAAACACATCAAACACCCCATTTAGGCTTCAAGTTTCTCTTTCCCATTCTAACAAGATTTCACCAATGGTTAACATCCCGCTGAAACTTGGCCACACATAGACTTCTTGCAAAATCTTATGTAACATTTTCTTCATGCAAAATGGCTCCACAAGAAACCCTCATGATTTTCTTCCAGATTATAAAAATTTTTCTCTTTCCAGGAAACACATCAATATTAAAATCACCTCATGTAAAGAACATCATCAAGCATTTGTCCTTCCTAGATTTTCTTATAAAAAGCATATTTTTTGGAAGAGAGTAACAGGCTACCTTGTAAAATTAACTTCAACAGAAGACCTCCTTTGTTAAGGAAGAGTGGTGCCAAGAAATAAAGGGCATTAGCATTTTAGCACAAAATCAAAAGTCTGGTCCAAGAAATGACCACTTGTGTGTTTGTGCTAAAGGCTAATGCCCCTTTATATCATGGAAGAAAAATCTTATCAAAGGAGGTGGATTTCTTGTTGACAGTTATTTTACATGAATGTCTACCATCATCCAAAAAATATGCTTTTATAAGAAAATCTAGGAAGGACAAAATGCTTGATGATGTTCTTTACATGAAGGTGATTTAATATTGCATCGTGTTTCCTGGAAAGAAGAAATTTTTATAATCCTGGAAGAAAATCATGAGGGTTCTTGTGGAGGCCATTTTGCCATGAAGAAAATGTTACATAAGATTTTGCAAGAAGTCTATGTGTGGCCAAGTATTCAGCGGGATGTTAACCATTGGTGCAAATCTTGTTAGAAATGGGAAAGAGAAACTTGAAGCCTAAATGGGGTGTTTGATGTGTTTGAAAAATGGGATCTTGATGCTATTGGACCCTTACCCATGACTAGTAAAAGGAATGCTTACAATTTGACAGTAGTGGATTATTTGTCACCTTGGGCAGAAGCTAAGCTGTCAAACAGATTACCAGTATAAGGAAATGGGAAAGTTTGTGTATGAACATATATGCTGCAAATTTAGTGTGCCACTAGAACTACTTTCTGATAGAGGATCAAGATTTAGAGGAGAGTTGTTTGATTTACTATGCAAAAAACTCAATATATAGCATCGATACTATTCTCCTTATTATCCACAATGTTTTCTGGAGAGCTGGTGAGAATATTGACAAAGATGAGCCAGACACATGAGAAAACATGGGATTCAGAGTTTCCTTGTGCATTATGGGCCTATAGAAGTGCTATCAAAATGAGCAGAATATTTTTCCCTTACCACTTGGTTTATGGCAAGAAAGCATTATTGCCAATTGAAGTGGAGATTCTTGCACTAAAATTGTTGTCATTGGCAGATGAAGAGCACAAAGAGACTTGACAGAAAAGGTTGTTGGATCTACAATGTTTACAATTGGACAGAGTTTTGGCTTTGCGCTACTATGAGGAAGTGTCAAAGAAAGCACAGATAAAGGCTAATGTATGTGTGAAGGATAAACAAATTGAAAAGGGCAATCTTGTGTTGAGATACAATAGTAAGTTGGACAATACTTTTTAGAAAAAGTTTCAAATCAAGTGGGAAGGTCCTTTTATTGTTGTGAACAAGTTTGACAATGGCACATATTAATTGGCAGATTTGGATGGTGCACAACATAAATACCATGTCAATGGCTATAGAATGAAGAAATATCTAGTAAACTTAGTGACAATTGTGTTATATGAGACGCTATCAATGGAGGGAGACAGTCTGAGGACATTTGCAAAGGTGAATGAGGTTTTTGGAAATGAGCTACAATAGTTGTTTCACCCTAGAAACCTCCGCTTGTCATAAATGCTCGAGTAGGCTAGGGGGGGTTGGCAAGTATATGTCACACATTTTTTGGATGAGCATAAAGCCAATAAATCATGCAGAAAAGCTTGCTAACTAGCCTCGTGTACATATGTGTCTATAGTGCTTTGAGTCTTGGGAGTGACCATGTAAAAATTTATGTACAAAGGTTTGGTTTTTCCGGGATTGTGTACTGGTGTTTTGGGTTGTTTGAGTCCCCAAAACATGGGTTTCAATAATCATTTTCAACTGTGCTTTGTAGCTTGTGAATCGAACTTGTGCATCATGAGTTATGTGCGTCCGAATTGGGCGGTCTCGACTTAGAAAGTGGTTGCAGATGCACATGACAAAGGCAACTAGAGAACTTGATGATTTAAATTAGAAATGTTGAGATTTTAAATTCTAAAATAGCTGAAGTGATGGACCCGAGTTGTGCTTTACGACATCGAATTCAATGTCTAGAGCGGTGCACCCGGGGCGGTGCACCATGCTCCTAGGAAGTTGGTCCTAAAGGGAGATTGAGCTGAGATTTTTTGTGGGGGAAGGAAGGATTTGCCAAGCGCTTGTCCACTCTTTTGGTCCTTGGACCCTAGCCACACCCACTTCCTTGGGCCAAAAGTCAGCGTCACCTCATTTCCTACCCAAATGAGGCAAAAAATGGACCAATTAAAAGGAGCCTACAAAGAGAGACTTGTCGGCTCAGGAAAGAGAAAATATCTCTTGGGATAAAAGATAGAAAGAGGCCCCATTTTATAGCTTCAATTCTCTGCTTTTAAAAGCGAACCAAATTAGCGAGCGAAATTTTGCTTAGGCAACATGATGAAAGAGGAAACAGAGCTACGCGAGTTTTTTTTTTTTTTTTTTTTTGGGGGGGGGGGGATGGAGAAAGAGAAACAAGTTTACACCCA
The DNA here is from genome assembly GCF_014529385.1 of Adiantum capillus-veneris. NCBI lineage: Eukaryota > Viridiplantae > Streptophyta > Polypodiopsida > Polypodiales > Pteridaceae > Adiantum > Adiantum capillus-veneris. The sequence goes on along the minus strand of NW_028221396.1, from coordinate 223,029 downwards.
ACGCGTCTCACTTAGCTCTTCAGTGGTGTAAACAATAGGAGGACATGGAGGGGGTATAAATAGTGAGTGTGGCTTAAAAAGCTACATCAGGTACCATATTGAAGAGGGGTAGTTCCTACCGAAAGATAGATTATGACCAATATTTAAGTGGGTACTTTACCAAAAAAAGGGAGGGAAAGGAAGAGAGTTGGTAGGGTAATAAAGTTTGTGTAGGAGCTTCTTAAAGGAGTGGCCAAAAATATACAAAAAAGGAAGAATCCAAGTATGTTGACCCATCTAGGGAATGGGTGTAGTTTTAGAGGGGTTGTACATATCCATGAGGCCGAAGATTATCGGAGTAAACTGAGGCAGGATTTATTCAAAAAAGAAGGTGGAATTCTTCTTTTCTTGGGGGGGGAGAAGGTTTAGAGATCAAAGTGCCAATATTGGGCGCATTTGTCCAACATATCAAAGGTTTAGGTAAGCGTGCGAGGTTGGTGTTGGATTTAAGAAGCTTAGTGAGGGGTTTGATAATGGAACGGGACAAGTTGAGATGGCGTATAAGAGGTGAGAAAGGAATCTTGATGATGGTTGGAGTGGGTTTGGTTTTGGACACAGATTGGAGGAGAGAGGGTCTCAGGTTGTAGGAAAGGTATAGGAAGCAAGCTTCTAGCAGGGGAGAGATAACCCTTTGTTCTTAGCCTAGTAAAGAAAAGGTTACAAATGGAGATAAATCCTGAAAGAGAGCTTTCTCTAATAACGTACCTCCTAACCTCTGAGAGAATAAAGGCAATCTTTTGGTGTGTAGGGTTCCAAGATTGCCAAGGGATGTAGTTGTAGGAATTAAGGCTTTTTTGGTAGCAATAGGTATCTAGGAATCCATAAATGGCAAAAGAGGTTCCCTTGAAAAAATGAATATCCAGAATAAAAGCTTCTTACGAGGACATTGCAACGGAGATTTTGATATGTTTTTGGAGAGGGTTTCCACACTTGTGGAGGAGCTTGTTTAGGCTAGAGAGAGGACCATCCCATATCCCAAAGGCATCATCTACAAATCTCTTGAAATAGAGAAGGGAAGGGGAAAATAGGAGATTCATGCCTTCTTCTAAAAAGAAAAGAAAAAGGCAAGCATATACAACCGCAAAGTTTGACCCCATAGTGGTGCCATTAATTTGGTTCCAAAACTCTCCATTGAAAGAGAGATAATGGTGGTTGAGGATAAGAGAGGCTAAGTATAAAATAAACTAGATCTTAGGGGAAGGGAAGAACCCCTTGATGGAATGTTTAAGGGCAAAGAGGCCATCATGTATGGGGATACTCGTATAAAGAGACTCCACATCAAAGGTGAAGAGGATAATGTTGGGAGGAAAAGAAATAGAAGCTGGGTCTAAAACCAGAGAGTGAGAGTCTTTCAAGTGTTGAGTTTTGGAAAAAAGAATGGGGTAGAGTTGTGCATGGAGCCATTTAGAGGCGTTCTCCAAAATGTAGCCTTTGTAAGAACAAATGGGACGACCAACGAGGATGGGATTGTGGATCTTAGGTAAAAGAAAGGAGGGGGTAGGGTTTAGGGTTTTCATGCGAGTAGGAGAGGATAAAGGCTCTTACATTTCCGGGAAGAAGAGGGTAATTGGTGACAATAGAGGAAAAGAGGGAGTGTACAAAGGGTAAGGGAGGTGTGGAGATTTTAGAGTAGGTGAAGGGGTCCATGAGATGACTCAAGGCTTCATAACAATACCAAGACCTAGAGAGGATTACCGGACCTAAATTCTTATCTACTACTGGTTTGATAATGATGCTAGGATCTTTTCTTAAGGATGAGATGAAATTCATTAAAAGAGGTTTAGGGTGAAAAGGAGGAAGATAGGAGAGAAGATTTTTAAGGAGAGAAAAGGTAAGCTCAAAGGTTAGGGTAAGAGATGTGGAGGGAGAGGGAGTATTCCAAAGAGGATTAGAGATAAAG
>NW_028221396.1:173859-220890 GCF_014529385.1 Adiantum capillus-veneris | reverse complement strand
TTACCACTGTATCCTATATCTTCTTGTCTTCACCATGCATCATGGAGACGACATATTGGTGAGCACTTGGTTGTTGAGAAAGCTTTAGTCTCTTGACAAGAGTGTGGCAAAGTCATCTATCATGAACCTGACCCTTTCCCCATTTACAAACCCATGCTTCTAGCTCATGTGAACCAATACTTGATTTCCACATGCTGCTTGACAAACAACAATGATGCTCTTTGTCTTCATGCAATACTTCTATGAATTTATACTTTTCATTACCATTTATTGGAAGTGTTTGGATCACATGGATTTGCCTATCTTGATGACTCCTATCAAGACTTTTACCTTTTTTATAATCTTTTTTCCTTTTGTTCCTTGGACAATTCCATTGAGAATGGTCGGGTGACAAACAACTGAAGCATAAGTTTTCTTTTCTAGCCTTTCCAAAGCCCTCTTTGTTCACCCTAGATCTTGGTGCAACCCTCTTTTTAGATAGTGGTTTACCCTCCTTGCTAAATGAAAATTTCCTTTTTTCTTTTTGAAAAGGCCGTGATACCCCGTATCTGTAAACTTGGGCTCAGTCTGAGTGGAATTAGAAGCTGTCAAGGGGGTAATATCTTCTTAAATTTGTGCAAATTTAATTGCTTCCTCCAAAGTTTTTGGTACACTTATGTTTACCTCTCGCTTGAAGTGCCTATATAGCCATCATATAAACCCTCTTGCTTTGTGAAGTCATCTATCCTGTAAGGATTCTAGGTACTAATCCTTAATTAAGTACTTAAACTCATGATTAAGACTTAAGAAACTTGAACTGAACTCGAAAATAAGACTTAGAATACTCCGTTGATTGATTGAATGAATGTGATACAAGGGCTCCTTATATAGGAGACGAAGAAACACAAATGAAAAGACATGTCTTCTGGTGAAGAGACATGACTTTATACATAAAGACACATCCTTTCCGCGAAGAGCTGCAACCATTGGGCGAAGAGTCGCACCCGTAGAGCGAAGGGGTGTGACCAGTCGTCGAAGGAGTGTGGCTTTTGGCGAAGAGGCCCGTCTCTTGGGCGAAGAGGTGTGACCATCCAAGCGCAGGGGTCCTCCTTGGCATGGCACTTCGCTTATTTGCAACTAGGAATAGATGTGTTTCTGTTAACATAGTCACAATCGTGACATTCCCTCCCATTTAAAATGAGAGCCCGTGTCAAAGAAACGACTTCTGATGTTGATAAACTCTGGAAAAGCATTGAATCTTCGAAAATCTTCAATCTTTGAGTTATCGGAAACCTTTGTCTTGAACCTTTGCTTCTTACAAAACCTTTTTGCTTTGACTGCTAAATCCCATGTCATTGCATTATTCAAAGACTTTTAAGAGGAATCTGGTATAATCAGGTTGACTGCAACAAGAGGTTGATCTTCAAAATCCTTCATGCGATGTAAGATTTCTGGTTCAAAATCTTCCACTAACTGCGAAATATTTGGGGAAGAGGAAATCTTCTCAAGGTACTCTTCAGATGGGGCAACTTCTGTAGCAGGCTACAATGTCACTTTCACAGGACACACAGTTAGTACAATTGGTTTAGGCTGGTTCACATTAGACGGACTCTCTTGGTTGGGCAGTGACATGGCAGCAAGGACACAGACGGTGGTCTAGTGTACATCGTGGCGAAGTCACCACCACTCAGTTTGGGGATAGATTTAGATGGCTGACATTTATGAGCCGTTGGTGGCTCTTTATGGTTGTACATATGAGTAGTAGCTATTGGGTCATCGGATCATCTTCTAGCTCTATGGTCCAGCGTCGTCGTTAGGGGTAGTGAGTCTATACACACAACACTGCTTCACCATCCCTGCACATCTGAGCCTCAACACCCCATTGTACCTGTGAGTCCTAGGCTGGAGCTGAGTGTGATGCCACGCCAAAGTCTGTATCAGTTCTTTGAGATAGTCGAGTCATATGTTGTGGTCTGTTGTTGTGTCTCTGTGAGCTCATTTGTTGTCTATTTGTTCCTTGTTTTCAGTCTGTTTGAGTGAGATTGCCACGCACATTGCATTGAGGAGCACCAATGCAGAATGCAGCAAAGGGTCCTTCTCAGCAGTTTATGGGACCTTACCCACAGACTCCAGTTCAATACTACAATCAACAACAATATCATCAGGGGTTTCAGTCGTCACCATTGCCTCAGATGCAGAATGTTACTTGCTGCGACGGAATTGCTGGAGCACACTGCCATGGCTGTGTTACTCGACGTCCTCTCAGTACACTACTGGACAGGTGCTACCATCTGCCCAGCAGCAGGTCGCTGGTCCCTTCCCAGGGGCCTCAGTTACGGACAGGAGAGCTCACATATAGCAGGGCCCCACCATTGATTTGATGGCTCCACCTTCAGAGATTGATGCTTCAGGTGGTGTGGGGACTAATCTTTTTGTTGGGTGACTGGGCAGTTTTTTATAATGACAGTGATGTGCAGTAGTGGTTTCTTTGCAGTCGATTAGCAGTTTCAGTTGTTTTTCTCACCGAGACGGTGAGCGGTCTTGTGGCGGGCAACCTGTAGCAGGCTACAGTGTCACTTTCACAGGACACACAGTTAGTACAGTTGGTCTAGGCTGGTTCACACTAGACAGACTCTCTTGGCTGGGCAGTGACGTGGCAGTAGGGACACGGACGGTGGTCTAATGGACATCGTGGCCAGGTCATCACCACTCAGTTTGGGGATAGATTTAGATGGCTGACATTTATGAGCCGTTGGTGGCTCTTTATGGTTGTACATATGAGTAGTAGCTATTGGGACATCGGAACATCTTCTAGCTCTATGGTCCAGCGTCGTCGTTAGGGGTAGTGAGTCTATACACACCACTGCTTCACCATCCCTGCACATCTGAACCTCGACACCCCATTGTACCTGTGAGTCTTGGGTTGGAGCTGAGTGTGCTGCCACGCCAAAGTCTATATTAGTTCTTTGCAATAGTCGAGTCATATGTTGTGGTCTACTGTTGTGTCTCTGTGAGCTCAATTGTTGTCTATTTGTTCCTTGTTTTCAATCTGTTTGAGTGAGATTGTCACCCACATTGCATTGAGGAGCACCCACTGTAGAGAGCACTACACACTATCTGCGCTACAACTTCAACTTTAATAATCACCGGAGAGGATTTTGGCTTGAGACTGTAATCATCTTCCAATAATGAATCCCAACATTCTTCAGAATCATCTTCAGAAACTGTCAGTTCATGACTTGCAATTGGCATATCATCATCCAGTAAAGAATCAAAGAAAGCATAGTCGTCTTCAGACTCACAATCTGTAACTATCTCCTTATCTTTGTCTGGTAACGAAGTATCACTTGGAAAAACTTCGTGCTTGAAATCATCTTTGTCTTAGCAATTGATTCAGGAGAAGTTAATGAATTCAAAAATTCATCAATAATAATATCTGCACCTACATCGGAAATCATATTCTCTTCATAATCCACTGTATCATGTCGTTTGACTAGTACACGTGAGGCTTGAATCTGTAGCGCAGAGTGTGTCGTGCTCTCTACAGTGGGTGCTCCTCAGTGTAATGTGCGTGAAAATCTCACTCAAAACAGATTGAAAACACGAAACAATAGACAACAACTGAACTCACAGAGACACAACAGCAGTAGTAGACCACAACAAATCACTCGACTATCTCAAAGAACTGATACAGACTCTGGCGTGGCAGCACACTCAGCTCTAGCCCAGGACTCTCAGGTACAATGGGGTGTCGAGGCTCAGATGTGCAGGGATGGTGAATAAGTGCTCTGTGTATAGACTCACTCTAAACGACTACGTTCGACCATATATGAAGATGATGATGCTAATGACCCAAAACGACTACTCATATGTACAATCATAAAGAGCCATCAACGGCTCATAAATGTCCAGTCAACTAAGTCTATCTCCAAACTGAGTGGTGGTGGTGACATGGCCACGATGTCCACTAGACCACCGTCGGTACCTTGCCACGTGTCACTCCCTAGCCCACAGGGTCTGCCCAGTGTGAACCACACCATCTGTAACCAATTGTCCAACTGTCTATCCTGTGAAGTGACACTGTAGCCCTGCTACAGGCTACCCGCCACAAGAGTGGTCACCGTCTCGGTGAGCCAACACCGAAAAATTGCAAAAAGTAACCATATGTACAATGAAAGGAGTAGCAAGTAGTGCAGTCCTGTCACCCAAGAGAAAGTGTCGTCGCCGCTGCTGCACCAGAGGTCTCGACGTCCGACGGAGCCATCAAATCGATTGTGTAACGCTACGGTTGCTGGACTATATTCTGAACAAACTCACTCCCTGTGGTTGGAGCAGCCACCTGCTGCACAGCAGATGGAAGCACCTGCCCTAAAGTGTACTCAAGATGCCTAGTGACACAACCATGGCGGTGTGCACTAGCAACACCGTCACAGCAAGGAACGCTCTGCACCTGTGATACCTGACCTTGAGGCCCCTGCGAAGTATAGTACTGGAATATGGGCTGCGTGTACGATCTCAAGAACTGCTGAGACGGACTTGCTGATGCTCTTGCATACCCTGCAGGTGTCTGGACCTGTGTCCAGGCCCAGTCCATCCGTATCCCACAAGAACCTGTGTAGACCTATTACCATAAAAAGCATCTGTTGAAATCCTTGTAGCTGTGCTCTTAGGTCGTCCTCAATGATCTTTGACTTAATCTTCAATGCTTGTTGTAATGCGAAGATCGTAGCATCTCGATCTGCGATGGCACTCTCGACGACTCTCAGAGATCCCTCCATAGCTGCATATGTGGTGGAGTGACGCTGGTGCGTGGCAGCTAGCTGCTCTGTACCTAGTTCTATGGTGGCAATAGCAGCCCTCGAGTCCTGAAGTAACTTCTCAGAAAGTTGAAACAGAGAAGTAGAGTCGGGCATCCCTGAAGATCCCTCAGATGCATGGGATGTTGGAGGACGCGTAAGTGGCACAACTGGCAAGCTAGGAGTCGGTACAACGGGTGTACTAGGTGCCTTTGAGATGGTTGTTGTAGATGGAGAGTGAGATATGTTGACTGGAGTATGAGTGAAGATGGGAGAAGAAGGGAGAGGATCCTGTAAGGGCGAAGCGGCCATCTTGTCCTGAGGAGCAGAAGTAGACACTGGCGTTGGCACAGTAGAACGAGGGGTAGAAGTAGATGGAGTGTGACTCGGAAGATGCGTCACCCTAGTCTGCTGGCTCTCTGAAACTGGCAAGGAGAGTAAAGACTGCACTGTATCATTCGCCACTTTCGCTTTGATCTTCTTTTTTCTTGGTAACTGTAGGGTCAACCTGAATACTTACAGATTTTCTTTTCCTTTCGAGGTTCCCTATGGATCCTCATCCACTTCGTCGAGGCTAACATATATATTTATGACCCATGCTAAGAGAGGTGCAGCATAACATTTAAAGCTTAACTGCACAGATCGCACTTGGGCCCGAAATTGTTTAGCCCGAGACTGTAAAGAGGTAAAGAGAATCTGGTGGAATCCACAGGGTATGGTGTGGATCAAATAGTAGAGGCCATCGCAAGGCCATCGTAGTGGGAGAAGATAGTGGGAAGATCACCTTTTTCTTTATCTTCTTTGGCTTCTCTAGTGAGAAAGTAATACCTGAAGATTGCCAGAATCCGTTTGTTCCTTTCATAGTTTGGGTGATCCGAACTTAGCAATTCTTGACATGCTTGAATTGTTGCATCCTTGGTCAGCTTAGAAAAAGTGCGTGTAGCCGGCTTCACAGATGGAAAGCTAGTCATACCCATGGCATGGCCAAGCCTTGTAGCTGTCTACTTGTGGCCCCTTACCTTTGGAAAATCTTTTAGAAGTTGATGTATCATCTCCGCAGGAACAGTGGTAGGTAAATCGGCATCGGCCAATGCTGTGAGACCCAGAGTCTGCAACTGAGCATTGGAAAAGACCTCGCTCAGAGATGGTCAAGGTTGCTGTAAATAAAAATCCAAAGAGAACACGGTGCGATTTTTAGATGTTGCAGGCCTCTTGATTATATGACTCATGATTGGCTGTTTACCTTTCTTTTGAGCTGATTTTGTATGGTCCTCTTGATCACTCAAAGCATCTGACTCGGAGTGTGCTTCTTTTGAATAAGACGGTGAGTCTGCTTTGTAGCTTTCATCACTGGGGTCGCTGGAAGTTATGTCATCCAAGCCGTGGCTACTGCTTACTGACATCTCCTCACTCTCTGATTCCTCAGCCATAGCTTTCTTTTTTCTCAACAATTCTTTTTGTTTGCTACCACCTGCCATAGTGAGTAGAGTGAGTGCAGTTGGAAGAGTGTATCCGACACGAGACCCGACACTAGCAGGACTAGTATACGAGGTTGAGGTAGAGAGCAGTAGATTCGATAGGGGCGGTTTTTATTTTTAGGGTGGTGTTGGCTTGGGGCGATCCCAGTAGGGGCGAGGCACAGAGTGGTAGGAGCGAGGCAAGGGGTAGTGGCGAGCCAAAGGGTAGGGCAAGGGGTGAGGCAAGTTAGGGGCGAGCCAAAGGAGACACAGGGCGAGGGGTGAGGTAAGTGTAGGGGCGAGCCGATAGGAGACACACGGGCGAGGGTTGAGGTTGAGGGTAGGGGCGAGGGGTGAGGGGGTGGGTAGGGGCGAGGGAGAGAGAGGATAAGGGCGAGGGAGAGAGAGGGTAGGGGCGAGAGGTGAGGGGGTGGGATTGGGTAGGGGCGAGGCGGTTGAAACATGTGAAAGCCAGGGAGCAGAGAGAAATTTAGTTCTAACGTTCAAAAGCAAAAGCACCCGAAGAGAATAAATGCCATGAAGCACCAAAAGCAAAAGCAGAACAAAAGAGAATTTTAACTGCCTTGAAGCAATCCAAGAAACCTCAAAGATCTATGCAACGAGAGTTGAACTCAAGACCTGACCTAATCTACCACATTGAGGGAGAGAGATGCTAACTGCTGAGGAACAAGGTAAATTGACTTCCAGAACTAGAGTGAATGTACGAAGGAGGGAGGGAGATTCGGATGGGGAAGAGGATCTGGAGTGTAACAATATAATCATAGTGCATGCAGATTGGAGACGAGAGTAGAAAACGATGAAATGAAAAATGATGAGTGTAGTGACTATGAAAGAGAGGAAGATAAGTGGGACGGGAGAATTATAGATTCCATAAAATTGGAGATGAAAAGGCGAAGTTAAACTTAGGAATAACTGAGAATGCAATTACATCAAAAGTGATACACTTGAAAAGAAGATTAGAGATGTAAGAACAATTGGTGGATTGGTGGACACAGAGCAAGAGAGATACATCTGAAAGCTTGAAATCTGATTGAGGTTACAGACAGAAGACAGAAGACAGAAGGTTGTACTGAAGATAACATAGATGAGAACTCCTTAAACTGAGTTAGAGGATTGGTGATAGCATTTCACCCTGGATCCATTTACTAGTGGCAGGGGCACACCTTCCAGAGTGACTATCTGGACAGCTCCCTGTAGCAAAATCTTTTCCACCGCGAATGGCCCTTGCCAAGCTGGGACCGGCTTCTTAGCTTTCTTTAGATACTTAGCTTCATAGAGAAGCACCAGGGAACCCTGCGTTATTTTCGACTTTTGGAGATGGCGATAATGCCACGTTTGCGACGAAGCTGCTCTGCTTCTAGAGCCAGAGAAGCCAAACTTCGGCTTTCATCTAGAAGGTCAAGACAAGAGACAGATGCCGATCCCAAATCTCCATTGGCACGCAAACTACCCACTCACGAAGATCCTGAGTGGAATTCGAAGGGCGCTATCGCTTCCAAACCGAAAGCTAGTTGAAATGGGGTGTGATTGGTTGTGGCTTTGAAAGAAGTTCGGTATGCCCAAAGGGTGCCGTGGATAGCTTGAGCCCAAGTCGCAGGATGGAGATGACATGCTTTCCGTAGAAGTGCTATCTGAACCTTATTAGTGCTCTTAGCCTGCCCGTTTGCTCTAGGGTAATAGGAACAAGATTTGCGGTGAAAAATCTTGTAGTTGGCAAGATAGGTTGAAATCGTTTCATTCACAAAGTGACTACCCCTATCACTGGTGATTTCCAGGGGACACCCAAACCTGCACAAAATATTTTCGTAGAGAAACTTGGCTACAGTAGTGCCATTGCAATCCGTTGTTGCCAGTACCTCTGCCCACTTTGTTGCATAATCTGTAGCCACTAGTAGATACTTCCGATTGCCTGGTTAGGCGGAGGGAGTAATTGGACCCACAAAATGAATGACCCATCTCTCAAAGGGTTGCCATGCCATAGAGACCTGCAGAGGACAGTTTGACTGCTTGCTTGGTTTAGGGCCACAACGCTGACACACATCACATACTTTTACATAGGTAATTGCATCTCGAAAAATATAGGGCCACCATAAGCCACACTGGAGAATCTTCTGAGCAGTAATATGACCAGGGTAATGGCCACCAGTGGGACCACTGTGGGCATCCTCCAAAATATACTCCACTTCATGAGGGGAGATACACCGCCTCAGAACACCGTCCTGTCCTGACTTGTATAGCTGGCCTCCACTTAGAGTGAATGACCTAGACTTCAACAACAGTCATCTCTTCTGCAGTGGAGAAGCGTTCTCTGGGTACACGCCAGTAGAAAGCAGATGCAAAACATCGCCGTACCATTCCGGAGTGGTATCCACCTTAAAGAGACTACTATTTGGAAAGTCGTCGGTAATCCCCGTTGCTTCTTCACCCGTGTGAATGCGAGAGAGGTGGTCGGCAAGGACATGATGTTTGTCGGGACTGAGTCCCACTTCGAAATCGAAGCAGGCGAAGCTAGGCAAGGTAGGCGAAGCTAGATAGACCCAACTAGCTTCAAGATTTGTACCTCACAGAGTGAGATTTCAGTTGAGGTCCCACTGTGATCGCCGAAATGAGAGCACCTCTAGCGCAGATAGTGTGTCGTGCTCTCTACAGTGGGTGCTCCTTAGTGCAATGTGCGTGAAAATCTCACTCAAAACAGACTGAAAACAAGAACCAATAGACAAAACTGAACTCACAAAGACACAACAGCAACAGTAGACTACAACAAATGACTCGACTATCTCAAAGAACTGATACAGACTCTGGCGTGGCAGCACACTCAGCTCCAGCTCACGACTCTCAGGTACAATGGGGTATCGAGGCTCAGATGTGCAGGGATGGTGAATAAGTGCTCTGTGTATAGACTCACTCTAAACGACTACGTTCGACCATATATGAAGATGATGATGCTAATGACCCAAAACGACTACTCATATGTACAATCATAAAGAGCCATCAACGGCTCATAAATGTCCAGTCAGCTAGGTCTATCTCCAAACTAAGTGGTGGTGGTGACCTGGCCACGATGTCACTCCCCAGCCCAGAGGGTCTGTCCAGTGTGAACCAGACCAACTGTAACCAACTGTCCAACTGTCTGTCCTGTGAAGTGACACTGTAGCCCTGCTACAGAATCACTCTTTCCGCATGAGAAAGCCCGTGTAAGTCAATTCACGTCCATCTTTGAACAAATTGATAGTATGTCCTCGAAAGCTAATTGTTGGATCATATTGGAATAACCAACGCTGACCAAGAATCATGTCGTAATAAGATAAAGGCATGACTTCAAAATCCAATTGATCTGCATAAGTTTGAATCTCGAACTGTAACTGTCGAACTGTCTGATCACAAGTCAAAATTGATCCATCTGCTAATTCCACATCATATAAGTGAAATGTCTTCTGAGTTGGTAAGCCAAGCTGTTAAACTATCTGAGTGTTGACGAAATTATTCGAGCATCTGCTGTCCACCAAAATATTGATGGAGCGACCATTGAGTGTTCCAAGAAGGCTCAAACCTTGCTTTGAGAGAGGCTCCAAAACTGAAGAATTGCATTGAGCACGCTTCATAAGAATAGTCGTATCCTCTGAGACACGAATCGTATTGACCACAGATTTTCCTTTATCCTTAGCAGAATCTGGTTGTTCAACATTCGATGATGTTTTTGCGTTGGAATTTCTTTTCGAATTAGATGGATTTGGTTTCTTTGGACATTGATACCATCTATGGTTACCACCACAAATTGTACATAATCCTTCCTTCTTTGAAGTCGTAGATCCGGTTGACGAAGAGCCTTGCTGAGTATTGGAATGCTGATCTTGAGAAAAATCACGTCCTTTACTACGATCAAGTGGAGGAACATGTGAAGAAGATCTGCTTTCAGATTGTCGGTCTTGAGAATAGAACCTTGAAGTTGAATAAGATTACGTTGCTTGCTGTCTGAACTGAGACTGATGTTGCTGATTTTGGCTATAGCTCTCTACGATCGCGCTGTGAAAAGCGAGCGCTATTTGAAGATCTGTCACCAGGGAGAAAATTCTGTGTAGGGCGCCAATTATCGCCAAGACGCTCCGCATAGGCAATTGCAGCATCCAAGGTGGTAGGGTTGTATTTGTGCACATCGTCTTTCAGGTTGGTCGAGTCCGTCAATAAAGCTGTGATGTTTATTAGAGGGGGAGTAAGGGTCTCTATCTCCAGAGTTAGCCTTTGGAACTCTATGATGTACGCGGCCAAGGAACTTGTCTGGCTTAGGCGGCGAAGAGAGAACCGACCATGAAAATCCGCATTGGCAGGTTCGAACACCTTGCGAATAGCACGCTGGAATTTATCCCAAGAAGGTGTGTGTTTACCATCAACAACCCGTCATTGCCACCAAAGAAATGCAAGTACAACTTTTTTACTTTCGACCAAATCTGTGTTCGATAAGTAAATCTCCATTTTGATTAGCCATTGGTCCAGTACGCGCTTGTTGCGGCAACCAGTGTATGGTTCCGACAGTTTAACATCAAGCTTCTTCTTTTGTGCAGCATTAAAACTTTTGTAAAGTAATTGAAGTTTGCGATCGTCTACTTCTTCAATTGGATCTGGTTCGTCCATTGAAGCTTTGAAAGAAGGTGTTGAAGATGCTGCGTTAGTAGTCCGAGAAACAACAGGACGACTTCAAGAAATGTTTTGCGTCTGCATCTCATCCAAGCGAGTGTGAAGTGATGCGAGGCTTATGGAAAGTGTGGCCATCTGCTCCTTGACAAGAGTAAGGGCATCTTCAGATTGACCACCTCCATCCTGAGAATTCGGCATGGTTACGCCTCAAAGGGAATAACGAACAGGTGCAGGAGTAGGTGCTGGGACGTGTAACTCCGGGAGAGGAAAACTATATTCAGAACGAGTTTCGGCTTTGAAGTATCCGGGATAATGATCTCTTCACGTTCCTACAGAACCTCTTCGGGAATCTCGTTCATGTACGAGAGGTTGGAACCTATCTGTGGCGTCCGTCGACTATAGAGCACGTGGGGGAGTGCGTGTGCGAGTGCCAACGCGAAGGGGAGGAGCGTCGGCGTGAGAAAAAAAAACGTCACTGAAAACTCTGGCTGGGTCTTATTTGTTTTACTGTAAGGCTCTTTTAATGGTTGCACATGGGGTGTATTCTTGTGTATAAATTTTGGGGTAGGCCAGCCAAGTTTGGACGGCCACTTAGTATTTTAATAATTTTGGGGTTTGTTTTGGTTAAATAACGTAGATGTTTACTGGCTGCCATCGTGAAAACTTGCCCTACGTAAAAAGTCTAGCTGCCGCTTGGTATATTGGCTGCCGCTTGGTGAAACATCGCTTGGAGCATGTGACGCTTGGGACAGGATGCGACACGAGAAGTCTCCAGCAAAAGGGTGCACTCAGCCAGCGTTTCAGAATTTCCAGCCCACAAAGGGGTGCGCAGAGGGGCACGTCTCCTTGGGGAAGAGGTGCGAGCATATGCGAAGGTGCGACTGCCTATCGGATCCGTGCCCTTTCACATGATGGGGTGGACACGGGTGCACAAGAGTGCAATCCGATGAAGGGATACGCAGGTTCTCCGGGTACGCTGCACATATACACTTCTCTCTTCTGTCTTTACTTATAGAAATGGAACAGAAAAAATTATTTCAAGTTACCTCATGCTCGTATGCACACATGTACCACCTTTCTTCTGCTTCCATGCAACTCCGGGAAAAAGAGGGGGGGAGAGGGTAGCGGCGAGGGTGAGAGGCTCACAACCTTTGGGTCCCGGGAAATTTTTTTCTCTGATACCACTGTAAGGATTCTAGGTACTAATCCTTAATTAAGTACTTAAACTCATGATTAAGACTTAAGAAACTTGAACTGAACTCGAAAACAAGACTCAGAATACTCTGTGTTGATTGATTGAACGAATGTGATACAAGGGCTCCTTATATAGGAGACGAAGAGACACAAATGATATCTGAAAAGACATGGCTCCTCGTGAAGAAACATGACTTTATACGTAAAGACACATCCTTTTGGCGAAGAGCTGCAACCATTGGGCGAAGAGTCGCACCCGTAGAGCGAAGGGGTGTGACTAGTCGTCGAAGGAGTGTGGCTTTTGGCGAAGAGGCACGTCTCTTGGGCGAAGGGGTTTGACCAACCAAGCGCAGGGGTCCTTGGCATGGCACTTCGCGTATCTGCAACTAGGAATAGATGTATTATTGTTAACATAGTCACAATCGTGACATATCCCCTAAAGCCTGAGGCCGTACTCTGCAATGTAAGTAAGAAAATGTCTACCCCATTGCATAGTTTTGTCCCAATCCTCCCAATTTCTTTCTAGTTCATTTGCAAGGAGAAATTCTTTCACAAAAATATTCTCAAATTGCCCAATTTCTTGGAATCTTTCGTGATGTGTTGAGACGACTCATCCACCATTTGTCAGACTAGCCTCAAGTGGTTGGTACTTAGGTGGGGTATTTTTTAGCCTATGAAAGTCTTGCCATTTCTATAGGAAAGTATAAATAGAATCTTTGTTTCTATCCTTTTCTTCACCATTAAATTGAAAAGGTTTCATGTCTTTCAGGACAAGGTTTTCTTTGGGTCTCGACTGGGAGTCAAGCGAAGATATAGTAGGCTCTCTATATATGATTCCCTGTCCCTAGACGTGGAAGGCATATTTGGATCATGTGATGTCATCCCCTGCTTTCCCATCTGCATGCACTCAATCAATTTAGTCATATGATCTTTGAGACCATCTAGAGTAGCAAGGAAAGTCTATAATTGTAGTTCTATGTTTTCTACAAGCTGAGCTTTATTTGGATCTTGAACATGCATGCCAAACCCTTGGGATACATGAATTGGAGTGTAAAAGGGTAACATAAGCTATGTTTCTAGCATTGAAACAGATAATAGTTGGCATAGATTAGCAAAATAGTTGTCGCCCAACCGGGATGGCGCACTTCAGCGTGACAATTAACGCCTCCACCAAGAACAACAAATTGTCATGTGAGTCACAGAGGATTGAGCTGCTCAATAGGCATAGGCTCCTTCAGTGATTAAGTATGTGATTGACACCTGGCTCCTATAGCTTCGAAGAGTTGACGGTGGGGTGAAAACAATAGTCAAACAGCAGCCTGAGAGGGTGTTGGCACTTCTGAGGCCTTCTTTGGGAGCTTATGAGGTCCAGCTATAGTGGACGAAGCTTATACGCGTGAGCACTGCTAGTAGATCAGGTGCCATCCATGGAGGTATTGGCGTAAGAGCTCAGAGAGTAAAAGATGGCGCAATCCACTTCACTATGACGAGCTTGGCGTAAATGCTGCAGCTTGAAGAACTTGGCTATGATACCAGTATTAGGTAAAGGCAAGTCAAGGCTCTTAGTGCTATGGCGAGAGCTGCTGCCGAGGACTCTCTCACACACAAACAGGAGCTACCGTCCCTTCCCCCTCTCATGGCCCTTGAGTGCGCTGTCAACTTGCATGGGTAATCCCCAACCATCACGACACTTGGCCCTCTTGACCCTTATCTAGAATAAGAGGCAGCTCCCACACTAGGCCATGCCCCTAAGTTCCGAGTGTAGGCGTGCTTGTCTGCCCAGCTATAGGATATATCACATCATCCCATTTTGACAAGTTTTATAAGTGATACTAATTTTTCTAAAAGCGGGAAAAAGACTCTCAGATAGCACGTCTAGCGATTAGACGAAGAGCGTCCCAAAGCAACAGTCAAAACCAAATCTTTATCCATGACATATGCACAAGAACTCCTGGTCAACATTTTCAGTATAATTTGACAAAAGTAGCCAAAGGACTAATCTGCAACCTTCAAATCCTAAAAACCCAGTTTCTAGTGGCAAACAATGTCAAAATGACTTTAAATTCTTCACGCTATTTGTATGCAGGTCAAGATGTGTAAACACTAGTCAGCCATTTAGGAGTGGGATGGGTTTACAGAAGGCAGAGCCTAACTATGGATAAGAAACTTGAGGACGGGATGTTACTTAGAAAGTGAAAGAAGTTTGTCAGAACCTAGAGAATAAATAAAGAAGGGAAAATCCCTGACCATCCATAAGTCGCATGTACTCAATGAGCGGCGTCAAAAGGGACACGTGGCATAATTTAAGCTACACAAACGCTATTTTTTTTTTCATGAAAAATGCAATACTTTTCAGACCTTCACATACCTGAAAGATCCCACCAAATCCTCGAGATTCCTGCTGCAAAGACATACCCCTCTTAAGCGCTCCTCCTGGCTTAAGGGATCTTCACACATTTGATATACATTTGATCATACAGTAGCACAAGAAAGGCAAGCTTCTAACCTGTACAACAGCACCAAAGCCTCGAGCATTGTGTTGAAGAAACATGTGTTTATCATGCACTCGGTGCCAATGAATGACAAGTTCACATTTGTTTGCATCCCACAATTTGACATCCCCATCTTTGCTTCCAGTAAAGAAAAGTGACGTCCCTGGGACCGCAGACACACAAGTGATACTACCTACAGGACCAATAAACCATTTATTTTATAGAGTACTTGCAGAGACAAAGTGAACTATCAAACCTAAATACCCTTTTCAATGTAGCTCTCTATGCTTCAGTTGTAATGCTAAAGACATAAACAAAAACCTAAGTGTCCTTTTTACTGTAGCTCACTATGCTTTAGTCGTAATGCTAAAGAATAAATGACAGAGACTGCTTTCGTCCTCTACTAATACAATGATTTACCATGAAAGCTTGCAAGCCTTTAAAAACTATTACGCTTCTAGAACATTACTATTGTTGCAAAAATAATAGCACCATGAGAGTGGTACTTTGCCACTATTTCGCCATGCCAGGAGACACCCACACCCACAAGTGCATGCATGTGCAAACGGACACACCCACCCTCTAATATGCACCAACAAAGAAACACATGAAACAAGGACTTTTAATACAGTAATTTTTTTTACCAGAGTGAGCCTTTGCAATATACCAAACACTGCCATCAACATTCAGATCCCCATCCTGCTGTTTGCTTGAGGACTGATCATTAAAAAATGATCCATGCTCTCTACTCAAGTTCTTTGCTCGCTTTGTTTTTCCAGTTGCAATATAGCGGAAGTCATGTACAGCAACATCACCCCCTTTCCCACAGGTAACAATTAATGAGGAAATCGATCCACCACCCACATGCTGGTCAAACATCTCCAAACAGCGTGCGCCCCCTGAATTATCAGCAAACACAAAACAAGGTGAAAGTATATTAGGTTGTGACATTCTTCAAAATACTAGCCCCAATAAGCATGCAAACCACGAGTGTGCTTGAATGAATCTTTCTTATGTAAAAATGCAGGTTAACTACAAGATGTTTTTGTTGAACCATCAACCACTGAACATGTATAACATCATATATTGCACATCCTACGAAACCTAATGTAGGCCAGATCGGAAGTAAAAGACAAATAGTACGTAGAACAAGCCTACTGGCCTCCAGATTACTCACTAGAAGCTGTCTGAAGAAATGTAAACCCAAAACCATGCTGAAACCTCTAATGATTGCTTGTGGTTCAAACTCACAGATATTATAAATAAGCGTAGCCATATCCCTACAAAAGCAAGGAAAAATACCTTGACAGCAGCTACATCCCCCTCCCTCTATCCCTCCCTGGGCAAAAAGAAGCGACTGGAAGCATAGTTGGCCAAAACTTCTCCACATATTCATCTAAAGCCCGTTAATCTTGCAAGTAAGCTGCAGTGATGCTGCTAACTGAGCTTCCTTCCAATCGTCTTGGACGACCAGAATCCTGTGAGGGAAATGGAGAACAGTAATGGCTTCATCACGGCTTGTGTTTCCAGTAGCGATCCGCTTCAAGAAACCATCCTCAAACCTTGGGATCCTACGGTTAAGCACACAAAAAGGCTTCTATTGTCTTAACAAAGGGCAGAAACAAACAGCGAGCCAAGGGATAACCCTATCGCACAGCACAGGAGAGCTCAAAGTGCTGTCTAACAAAATCCTCAATGGTCCCCGCACTGCTATAGCTGAGCTTCAGCATCCAGAGACCCCGTATTTTACGGAGGAATCCCATCCTCTCAAAAGTCTCCTCAAGAGTCCACTAAATCATAGGCCGTTTGATCGAACTGATTTGTTCGCCTCGCTGCTGCTGTTCCCCCTGCTGCGCCATCGCTATCCCCCCCCCCCCCCCCCCCCCCCCCCCCCCAACGCCCCAGCGCTTGCCCCCCACCCCCGCCTGCCGACCCGCTATCCCTGCCGCTCGTCGCCGCTGCTGCCCCCCCGTTTCGCGCTGCCCCTCTGCCAGCGCGCTGCCTCCTGTCGCGCCGCCATCCCCCCCCCCTATCTCCCCCGCCCGCTGCTTCGGATGTTCTAGTAGAGGAAGCAGACATCCCCATCTCTGTTCGCTTTCCGGGTTTGCGGAGGGAGTACTTACCACTTTTGTCCAGGATCGGCTCAGCCATTGGGACTGTCCTGGAGACACCTCGCACGGCAGCCTCAGTAGCTGCCAAGGCGGCTGGCATTCCCTCAGTTCGCGTTTTGGTGAGACACTCACACGCTCCCGAAGGTTATTCTTCTGCCTTGGGTGAGTGGGGGTTGGTTTAGATAGAGTGTGAAGTATTCGGGCCTCCCGAACCAGTGCTTCATTTGTCGACAGATGGGCCATCTAGCAAAGGCCTGTCCACGGAGGAGGCCTCGCCCTACACCACAGCCTCAGCCTCAGCCTGCAAGGACTGGCCAGCAGACACAGACAGAGACACAGCGCACACATGCAGAGCCACCCTCTGAGCTTGGGGCTCTAGCGGAGGAGGGATGGCAGCAGGCCCGTGGTATGACTCTGAGGGTCTTGGATGCGTGGCAGCACTCTGGTTTTGTGAGGCCCCCAGACAGCCTTGCCTTCTCTCGATCGGACCGCAGAGTGGGAGGAGTGAATCTATCACGGATAGATCGCTTCTACATTAGTGACCACTTCAGTGACTTGGGAGGGTCAGTGGGCATCTTGGCAGGGACCTCCTTCTCGAACCATGCACCAGTGATCCTCACAGTGGCAGACAGGCAGAGAGTGGGAGCACGATGCTTCACATCCCAGAGAGGGTCTTGTTGGACTCAACACTCAGAGAGAGAGTAGAGGCTCTCTCGACAGAGGGCTTGGACAGGAAGGATTCTCCTGTTGACAGAGTGGCCTCAGGCCTAGCTCAGATTAGCCGTTTTTTTCTCCAGGAGTCTCTGGCTCATCGGGCTGCAGCGAGAGAGGCGGAGCAGCAGCGTCTCAGACGGGGCATTGCTTCGTTACAGAGGATGCAGGAGCATCATCCACACAGTCCTTGGTTGGAGGAGCAGTTACAGCAGGCTCGACAGGAGCTTGCTAGCACAGAGGAGAGGTGACATGAGTTTGCTTCCCACCGACAGGCATCTCAGTGGACCCACGTGGGCGACATAGTGCCTGGTGCTTTCTTTGAGGCAGTGGGACCTCGACACTCGCATGCCAGGGTCAGTCAGTTGAGGAGGCCCGACGGGTCAGTTGCTTCTGAGCCCGAGGATAGGCATGCAGTTGCTACTGACTTTTACCGTGAGTTACTATCTGCAGAGTCCCAGTCAGAGCGTCAGGATGCATGCAGGGAGCAGGTTTGGGCACAGATGCCTTGTCTTGTGACTGAGGAGATGCGTCAGAGGCTTGAGCTGCCACTTCAGCTTGAGGAGCTGCACACGGCTCCTAGGGCCCTCCCCCGTGGTAGCTGTCCAAGTGAGGATGGATTGACTCCCAGTTTTTTCTTGGAGTACTGGGACCTGCTTGGCCCAGATCTCTGTAGTGCTTTTTAGTACATTTTGCACACGAGTGATGCTTGATAGCATGAGTGAGGGCCTGATCTACCTCATTCCCAAGGAGGGTGGCTCCTTGAATGAGATTCGACAGTGGCACCCCATCACCATCCTTAACTCAGCATACAAAATTCTTGCCAAGGCTCTGAGTTTGAGGATTCAGCCACTTCTAGAGAGCCTTATACATGGGACCCAGACAGGTTTTGTCAAGGAACGCAGTATCCTTGACAACATCTTTACTTTTTTAGAGGCTTCGGCCCTCGCACGGCTCTGTGGTGAGGACCTCGTGATTCTTCTTCTCGATTTTGACAAGGCATACGACAGAGTTGACAGGGACTTCCTAGAGGGCACTCTACGCAGGATGAGCTTCTCAAATGCTTGGATCAGAGGGGTGTCAGCTTTATACAGACAGGATCATAGTCAAGTACTTTTGGCAGGAGGTAGAGGTGATCGCTTCATGCTTACACGCTTGGTTAGACAGGGCTGTCCTCTTGCCCCCTTCCTCTTTCTGTTCTATGCGGAGGCGATGAGCAGGTTTTTGGTGTCGCAGCAGGCTGGTCTACGGGGCTTAGCACTTCCTATTCGGGGAGATGAGCTATTGGACGATGAGTTTGCCGACGACTCAGCCTTGTACTTAGATGGCCAGGAGGCCAACCTTCACAGGTGTGAGCAGGCTCTGGAGACCTTCTGTTGTGCATCGGGCGCACTGATCAACTGGAGAAAGACAGTGGCTTTCTTGGTTGGTAGTGCTCCTGTGCCAAATTGGATGCCAAGAGAGGGTTTTATGTGGATTCCCCCAGGGACTGCAGTTCTGTACTTGGGCTGTCAGGTTGGTTTGGACTTGTCTCCCGAGCAGCAGATTGCTCCCCTTCTCCTGTCTATCAAGAAAAGTTGTTACATTGGAGCTCAGCATGACTTTCTTTGGCTAGCAGAGTAGTAGTTGCCAACCAGGTGTTGTTGGCGACTATGTGGTACATCACTTCCTGCTGGATCTTCTCGAGTTCTTGTATCAGCCAGGTAGAGAGGCTGATCAAGAACTTCCTTTGGTAAGGACGTGACACTCAGATAGCCCAAGCAGAGGTGGCTTGGCAGGTCATCACTCTTCCTTGTTCACAGGGAGGGCTTGGGATCATTGATCCAGCATAGCAGAGCAGAGCCCTTCTTGGGAATTTCATCATCAGAGGACTTCTTTCAGGTGAGGAGCCTTGGAAGGAGTTCTTGCTACAGCAGCTTCGTGCTAGGGTGCCTCAGGCAGAAGGCCTTTCGCAACCTTCGACCAGATGGATCTTTACAGAGATGCGCAGAGTTGGTTTGAGCAGGAGACTGGAGGACTGCTTCGCTGTGAGTTTGCTTTGATCTTGGGAGCTCTTGTGGCGTGGCCTGAGGCAGAGACAGCCTACGTGCACGGAGGAGCGCCTACGGTAGCCCCTCGTCTAGAACCCCATGGTTAGCACTTAGAGAGGCCACTTGGTTGGTAGTCGGCCTCATGTTTCCTGGGGTCCCATGGCAGCAGGTCCAGCGCGCTCTTTAGGTGACTAGCTAGAGTTCACATGTTTGTTAGAGGAGGTGCAAGGTCTTCAGCTACAGGGCATGAGAGGGGTGCAAAGCATGTTCTAGGACATATCAGAGTCAGTTCCAGCTGAGTGGCTCACGCCTCTCGAGCCAGTAGCACCCCGGTGGATGGGAGCCTTCACACGACTGGAGGTTCTCATCTCAGTCAAGGCCTGCTCAGAGACTGTCCCAGCCCTTTTCTTCGAGCTTCAAGGTGGGGGACGCCTTCAGCGAGTTGCAGTAGAGGCCCCGCAGGTAGCAGAGTGCTGTTTTCAAAGGATCCGAGTAGTGGGCATCTGTGGGAGGACTTGTGTCATAGACCCTGACCCAGTAGCTCTTGAGACTGGACACTGGAGGCTGTGGGCTTGGGAGTGTTGTCCACTAGCATGAGTACAGTGGGATCTTGGTGAGTGGCTATGGAGGGATCCCTTCTCTTCTGCAGACCACCCAGGAGTCCTGTTCTTTCAGTACACTGTTCGACTAGGACGTCATATACTAGCAGCGCAGAGAGAGGCCTGCCCCGCTGCAACACCTCATTGGCAGGAGGAGGGTCTCACAGTTGAGTTCTTGGCAGCCTTCTGGGAGAGGTTGTGGGACTCCAAACAGCCAAGGCGATTCACCTTGTTTCAGTGGTTGGTCGCACACAGAGCTACAACAGTTGGGAGCTGGCTAGTGCATAGTGGTCTCTCGGCCGCATGTGCAGCTTGTGACCATCTCGTGGAGAGTCAGCGTCACTATCTTTGGGACTGTCCCTCGGCCCAGCAGGTGTGGCTACCAGTTCTTTGGCTGATGCCTACTCTCTCCACGGCTCGACAGTACACTTGGGGAGCAGCGGCTTGGTCCACCCTCACGGGCCTGGCACTTCAGTTTGAGCTATCTTCCACCAGCAGGATGATAGTGATGCAGGAGGGGCGACCTACACTCCAGCTTGCTACAGAGCTTACTCCACAGGAGTGGTCCAGTGAGAGAGAGGAGTGTTGGGAGCTCATCAGTATCTTGACACTCTGGTTCATCTGGCGGGCCCGTTGCTTCCGCATCTTTGAGGCTCGCCCTATGCCACCAACAGAGACTATTCGTGATTTTTGGCTAGAGCTGATCCATACTCTCAGAGGACAGCTTGAGTGACTACAGGGCAGCTCCGACCGCATGCGGGAGCGCCGAGAGGCTTTCCTTCGACTCTGGCGTCCTGGCCTGTTTACACCATGGTCCAGGGTGTACTCCGATGGCATTACCGACCACCTGTGTGGCTCTTCCCTCCCCCCCATTTCTTGATTTAGCCCCATTGTACATATACTGTTTTTTTTTCATTGGGAAAGTCTCCCATCATGGTTGTTGTAGACCTCTCTTGAAGAGGTGGTTGTAGCCCTATGGGCAGTTTCAGTAACTAATAGAAGGATCTTTTTCTCGAAAAAAAAATCATAGGCCGTTTGAACGTCGGAACTCAGGAAGGAGAATAGAGGTATGCTGTACAGACTGTCTGGCCTGCCAAACTACCTCATAAAATGTAAAAATATTGTCCAAGGTAGATCTATCCGGAAGAAACGTGCCTGCAAGGCGCGTATCAAATCTGGTCAAATGGGGGCATAAACAGGTACTTCCCATAGGAGCCAAGATCTTATATCCAAAAGGGAGTAATCACATGCCACTGTCTCAGCAAGATAGCATCTCTCCCTATGGGAGAGAAGGCAGCATCTCCTTCCCATTCCCGTTTCTGTCTCCGTTTCCACTCATTCCCTATAAACTCCAAGTTTTTGGTGTTTCCGTTTCTGTTCTTGTTCGGATTCCCATTCCCCCTTCCCATAAGTATGGAACTTGAAAGCGCTGTAGCAACACTATCCTCAAAATATCCCAGTAATCCAAGAAATATTTGTGTGAGCCATCATCGTTAGGGCAAGAGGCAGGATCAACACTTGTGGGACTGAATCTCCTCTTAGGCTATGATCGTTATGGACTGGTTTAAAGAGCCCAATTTTGGAAAGGCAGCACAAGTTGCAGCTGCGAGGGCTCTTGGGGGTTGTGGCAGGAGCAGAAACTCTTAATGAAGTGCACAGATGTGGAGACCCAAACAACATGGTTGCTTGATGTGGTGATGCCACTTAATGTGTGAAGAGAACTGGCATGGGCGAGGTTTTGAAGCCTAGAAGAGGATCAGGTTAATCATGCTGGGTTTTCTGGCAGGAGTATGTATTTTAGAGGTACCTTCATGTTGAAAGCAGGGTGTGTTGCTCTATGCTTGCTCTATGAGAGCAGATAAGAGGGCGAATGTTTTGTGCGTGCAAGCAGATTGGGAATGATATGTATTACACATGAGGAGTTAGAAGAAAAGCATCCTGTCATGCTTGTCAGCTTCCTGAACAAAAGAGAGAGAAATTGTAGGCTGAAAGATGCATGCTAAGTTGGAGAGTTTAGAGAGCATGTTGTGAGCTGATCTATCCTTGCCAGAAAGAGAGTATTCCTGCTCAGTATTGACTCTTTGGCAGCTATAAAGTGACAATGTGGGGTATTGTGTTGAAAGATAGGTCATATGGGACTCAATAGTTTGAAGTTGAAAGGAATACAAACATGAATGCATGAACATGAGTGAGGTAAGTGAGTAATATGGTTGCGCAGGTATATGTATGGATTTTCTCCATCTCAGCATGATTGCCCATGGGCATTAGCTGTAAATACCAATGGCCAATGGTGTGAGTTGACAATTTGGAGACAACTCTTATGATTTGCCCATGGATATTAGCTGTAAATACCCATGGCCAATGGTTTAAGTCCACAATTTGGAGACAGTCTTATACATTGAGACCATTAGTTCAAACAAGCGAAAAAAAATAAAATTAGTGGGTTTGTGTGTCCTAGAGAATGTTCCAGGAATGCCAAGCAAAAATCCAAAACATGTTGGGTCTTGTCATTGATAGATTCCAATGGTCACTTTCAGACCTACGCCCTGATTTGTCCTGCATTGGCAAATTGGTGTTACAGGTGTGCATTATTTTCAGAGAGGAGATCAATACCTAGCAAAGAATTTTATATCAGATATGGAGGATGGCTGTACTTTGAGGGAGGACTGGGGCTATTGGGTCACTTAGAGAGAAGGAAGCAAAGGAGTGGTTCATATCCTGGATTGCAGTATGCATCACATCGGTGGCTCCTATCTCCCATTTTAACAATCGTCCATTGTAAAGTCTTCAATTGTGTTGGACTAGTGCATATTTTGAAATAATGCAACATACCTTGTCAACTATAATAAAAAACACAAACTAAAGCTGTTATACATTTTTTCTTTTTAATCACTTTCATCAGAAAGAAAACGCTTATAAGAGCAGCAATATTCAACACTCACATGCCTGCTAAGATTATTACCTTCATGACAATACACAAAAGCTTGGGACGTGGATACTGGTGCAAGTGTATCCCAGAACACTAAGTTGAAATTATTTTGTGACGCTCCTGTAGCCGCGATAATACCACCACTTCCTCCGACAAAGGCAACATCTCTGTTCCACACCAAATTGTTTTACATGCAGACAAAAATATTGCTGGAATTCACTGCAGCTTGGTGTATACAAAGAATCAACTTATAATACATGGTCAAACAGTTCTTTATAACTACTTACGAGGCATGTCGATCAAAGCATAGGCATGAATCTGTTGGGCGCACGTTGCTTCGTCTCCCACCTCCAATTGCCACGTACAAACAGTTCCATCAATTGCTGATGTGGCAAAACGATGGCCAGAGTGATCGAACTTTACAGACGAGACAGATGCCAGGGCATATGGAGGCGGAACATTTGCAGCTGGTAGAATTCCATACGTTGCTGTTGCAGAGCTTTTGCCAAACTATAAGATATGCCCAATCAGAAAACATCAACCACAAACTCATGGTTCTTTTAAGCATAAAGGTCTCACATTTTAAGAAATGGATACAGCAAGGCACTAAACTAATTGATACTTTCAAATTTTCATGTATTAAATTCAAAAGTCAAGCACACATCAAAGAGAAGGTGTCAATTTGTATACCAAACTTGGGTTGAAATAACACGAGCAAACAACAGTTACCTAGGCTTAGAAGGCTGATAAAAGACATAATCAAGCACAAGGCATTTCCAGTGCCATGAAGTTAGACGAATGAGCTATTTTGCTTATTTGAAGGATGGCTCCTTCCAGGCCACCCTCTGGTTGTCATTGCTGGTTAACTTCCTTTCCCTAAGTGATTACTTGAGAAACTAAGCTTGCACATAGAGGACACTTTGATTGGCTATTGATTTGCTGAAGCCATGGTCAAGTTCTGACATAATGTGGTTATACCTCCACTATTTGTAAGGCTACCGTAGACTTTATTATTAAAACAGTTCAAGCATATATGAATTAAGAATTAGTGATGCCTTGGGAAAGTTGGTATGGTCAGAGAGCTCTTCATCTTAGTACCTTTCCTTGGCCTTTATAGTGGAGGTCAGGTGGATTCCTCCCACTGCTCTTATGGCTCTGTAGGAGATTTGCATCCTACCTTGGTGTACCACATATAGTGTTAATGGACTGGATGCGGTTGATTTTTGAGTCCCATGGTTTCTATGAGGTGCTACAGGATGGCTTTTATAGCATATATTTGAGATCATGTTTAGTATCTAGCACTGGACTCCACAGTTCCGCTACACAGACAGACTGGATAGAGCTTTTGGCAGACTTGTAGGCTTCACGCAGTCAGTAGCTTCTACACCACCTTTGATGATTGACTGTATCTTATTATGGTTGTATGGGTATTTTATTCCTATGATGTCATTGTGTATTTATTCAGGGTTAATCCTGAATATCTTGCATATTGGCCTATGGGAAAATTCCATGTAATGCGAGTACAAAGCCCACTTTTTTCACAGAGAGAAATGAAATGAAATGAAATATTATACTAACGTCCTTAAAAGGGCAAAATGAGATTTTTTTAACGTCTGTCAGGCCGAAATCGGCCTATGAGACAAATCAAATATACATGGTGTGTATGTCATCCGTCTATCGGAAAGACAAATGAAATAAAACTGATACAAAACTGAACTGAACTGAAAATAAGTAGTGATGTGCTGAAGATGAGTGATGGTGCTATATCCAGGGGATATCTGAGGAGGGATGGAGCTCTATCTCTAAGGGTATATGCATGTCTATGTGCTCAGGGTAGTACAATCATGAGAGTGCATCAAGCTATCTAGCTCTATCCTGTACTAATGGGGGGGTGTAATATGTGGTACATGAGCGGGTTTGGTGCCAGGGCTGCCCGGATGAAAGCTGCATGGTCGGCCCTAGCACTTCGTTCTCGGGCCCGAATCTCCTCAATCTGCCGATGGTGGAGGCTCGCACCCCTGTAGCCACTGACGGGTGGTCGTCGTCCAGCTCGGCTCGCCTCGGCCTGTGGGAGTGACACTCCCTGAGTGTCAGATGAGGGGCGGACTGTAACCCTCTGAAAGAAGTCTGTGAGCTGCAACTGTCTCCCCTCTGTCTGTGTAGCTGTGTGTGTCTGTAGTAGTATGTCCAGGTGGCTCTGTATATCTAGTAAGAAACTCCCTAGCTGTCTCTGATCTCGGGAATCCATGATCTCCTAGAGAGTGGGCTGCCTCTGAATAAGGCCTCATACCTGCCTCTGAAATCTGTATATGCGTTGCATCGACACACAAAATGCTCCTCGCTCTCCACCTCCTCTGTGCAGGTCTGTAAAGACAGTAAAATCCGCTCCGAGTAGGTAATGCCGCCATTGAGTAAGAGCATGGATAACCGCCAAAAGCTCTTTCTCATAAATCTGTGCTATCATCTCCGGCCTAGAGAACAATCGACTCTCTCAGTCCTGTCTTCGTCCTTATCATTCTGTTCTTTCTGTGCCTTTTTACGACACTTCGCGGAGATATGTCCATGTTTCCCGCATCCAAAGCATTTCCCCTCCTTGATGAATCGAGCTCGCTCCTGAGGAGTAAGCTTGGGTCGTGCATCCTTTTTCTCTGGGTTGCTCTTTTTCTTTCTACTTTCATTCCCAGAACTCTGTTCGGCTCGTTGTGTCATGGCCTCATCTGTGGGGTAGGTCAGACTGCTAGAGTGAATGGCAAAGCCCCGCTTCGTATGACTCATCAACTCCTGAATAGAAGCTGACTTTTGCTCCAAGCAGTGATCTCGGATCTTTGTAGGTAGACCCAAGGTGAACCGCTCAATCTGTTCTCTGAACGAGATCTTCTTGAATGAAGAGGCGGGTAGAAAAGAGCTCCACAATCTCTCACAGTAAGCATTTATTGTATCTTTCTTGGTCATCCGAAGATGGTTCCAAGCAGCTCGTATATCTCGTTCATACTCTTGCATCAACCAAGAAGAAATAAAAAGCTTCTTAAATTTCACCCATTTAACTAGCGCAGTCTTGTTTAAAAGAAGCGTGGACCACCAAGTGCGAGCATTCCCCTTAAGTCAGAGGCAGCTCTCCGAATCTTGGAGTGCTCTGAGTAGCATCCTCCCGCGAAAGCGATGTCAAACTGTTGTATAAAGACAAAGCCTTCGAAGCATCTGAGTATCCTGAAAAAGTATCAAATTTGATGGAGTGGCCACCTTCCTTAAACTCTCGGACTTTCTTGCTTTTATCTTCCAGAAAGTCATACTGGTTGGCTTTATAAAAATTCTTCTTGTTCGCATAAAAGTGTCCGTCATCGGAATCTGAGTTGTTTGTAGACGAGTCCTCAGTAGAATTGTAAGTCTCTGGGCGAGATTTAGCTTCTTCGCCTTTTTCTTGCCCTTTCCGAAGCGTTGTTTCTTGCTTCGCTTTTTACCTTTTCTGTCTTCTTCGCTCGAATCTAAAGAGCTAGAAGAACTGCAGAAGAAGAATAAGAAGAAGAACTGGGTACTCCTTCAAAGTGAACACACTTCTTCTGTTTCTTTGCTTTGTCAAATGTCGACTGACGACCCAAATAACCCGGGAAGTAAGTGCCTTTCTTCTGCTTTTTGCCATGCTTTTTGGCTTTCCTTTGAGTGTCAAAAAGCTGAGCAATCCGTGCATCAACCACCTCTTCTAATTCCTTCTCTGAATATTTCTTGTGAGCAAAAGGTTTCTTGAGAGCGGGTTTCGGGGGTGGTGTAGTGGTTTTCTGCCACTGCTCGTGCACTTCCTCAAAAAAAGTCTCGCTCATATACTTTGCAAATTTTGGATCCTTCGCAAAATTGAGCATCATCTTCGTTGCATCGTCGATCAATTGACGACGCTCCATCTCTCGTCGCTCCGCCTGAGTAGGCCCTGAATCCTACCTGCCCAGTTGCACGCATTCCTTCCCTCTCTGCCCATCTACTCAGTTGTTGCTCAAGAATGGATGCATACAACCGTGCCAGTGTGTGCCCAATCATAATAGTGCGATAATTCCCACGCTCCATCGGGTCTCTTGACTTGAAGATAGGTACGATCGTAGATAGGCTCCAAGTGTCCGATAGGCCCTCACACATGGCACGGTTAAACATAACTGCTAGAAGCTCTGCTAGTAGGTCTTTGGTATGCATGAAATGCTCAGCGACTAAGCCATCATGATCATATGCTCTCCTAGTCCTCATCCTGTCAATAGCTTTCTTCACCATCTCAACGGTGAAAAAGCACATGCGTGTGGGCATGGTTCGGGGGGGTTGGGGAGGGACGGCTGTCCAAGAACTGTGTACAAAGATGATGCGTACTGACCCCAGGTCTCTGTGGAGGAAATAGCAGGGGGGGGGGACTGCTCATGAAAGAGCTGCCACGCCTCACGCGAGTCCTGACTCAAGAATAGCTGATATAGATCTGTTCGAGTCGAGCCAAAAAAGCCCTCTTCTTCCGCCGTACTAGGTGTCGGAAGTCAATCTATGACTGTCTGTGCGTGACGTTCCCCAAAAGCACCTCTCTCTGAAGTCTGGCGGCACTCCTCATCGTACCAGCTGTGCGTGACGTCCCCAAATGCACCTCTCTCTGAAGGCTGGCTCTAGTCTGGCGGCACTCCTCATCGTACCAGCTGTTCTGAGGCATGCTCCCTGATCGACGGCTCTGCTCAGGCTGGGTGTGTGGGTATGCTTCTGCTGCTGCCTCATGTAATGTCTGTGTCAGTATAGTAGTTAGCTCCTCCAAAGGTCGCCCCGGGTCCTCAGTGCATAGGCGTCTGTAGATCCCGTCGATGTATACAGAATCCGTCTCCTGTGTGAATGTGTAGCGAGTAGGGGCTGCTACCCGTGGCCTGTGTGCTACACTAAACTGGAAAGGGATGGTCATCGACACCAGAGCATGATCTACTGCTACCCCGATCGGTCTGGGCCAACTGTGAGATCCTGGATACTAGAAATGAGATTCGGCTGTGCCATGACATAGTCCACTGTGCTGGCTCCATGCCTGCGTGGGAAGCATGTAAAACCTCCCGCGGCAGGAAATCTTTGTAGGCCGTTCAAGATGGCCAATCCATGTGCGGTGCCCATGTCTATCAGGTGTCGCCCATACTCAGTATATTCCACATCGTGTGATAGTCTGGACAAGCCGTCTCCACGATATCTAGCTCTCTTAGCATCTCCTCTGCAGTATCATAAAACATTGTCTGGTGATGGGCAGTCCTAGCATTGAAGTCCCTAGCATGATAATGTCACCATCCCCTAGAGAACTCCCATATGTCATCATCCAGAATAGAGAAAGGGGACTGTCCTCTAGGTGATGCATAAACTGATGTACTCGGGGGAAAGTAGCAAATAGCTAGGTAGAGATATCTGCCTGTCTCCGTTTCAATCTCACCCACATGTACCTAGCCTGCTCATCCCTACGGGCTATATGTATCAGTGGCTGTAGATCCTCTCTAAATAACATTGCCACTCCCCCTGAGCCCCGCCCTCTGTGTTCTGAGCGTGTCTCTTGTCTGTATGTGTCTCCCACCTGTATCCACTGATGTGAGGCATGGATTGCCCAGGGGCCTGGTGTGCTCAGAGTAAAAGATGATGTCTCTTCCAGTTAGTCCAAGGTGAGGTCTCCCCATGTATTCCCAACACTTTTTAGTTACAATGCTAACCCAAGTGCCCCCCATCAAGAATTCCCTTCACAGTTAACCTTTGGTTGTGATTGGTAGGGTCACATTGGATTCATCGCCTTCAAAGTACTATCATAACTTGTTGAAAGGTATTTCAACAACATACTTGTCATCCAGGTTGGGTTGTGGATCTAAGGTTTCCTCCTCTATTGGCACTTCATTAGACCTATCTACCGGTGCAAATTGTGGTAACCCAACCTTCAGTTCTCCATTGAGGAAATCTCGAAGAGCTAGGAACTCGGGGGGTTCACTATGTGTAAAACTACCATAGCACGTGCATTCAAGACATGTTTGTAGAAACCCTTATCTGTGAATTTTGTTAAGAATATAATGTACCCTTTTCTTTTAAAATCTGTAAGTTTTTTTCAAATTTGAAAAAATAATTCCCTTTTGTATATATTTTCTGTAAGTTTCAAGAACTTTAAATACCCTTCTGTTGAACTCACGTGATAGGTTACATTTTTATTAGGTGACCTCCCCGGGGCTAGGAATAGGTCGGGGTCTCCATATAGTTTAGACATGATGGTGGTTCTACCTTCTAAAGCCATGAAATCCATCGATTTGGCAATATTTAACATGAATTTTGGCCTTCAGTCCCTTGACATGAGAAAGATGGGATCTCCATTTCTTCAATAGGGTCAGGTAATCCCTCTGTAAACATTCTCTCCAACAAGAAGGGAGTAAGCCCACTTCCCAATGACTTAAAGTCACTTTCTTTTTGGATGACACTAGGTATGGCTAGTGGTCTATGGTCTTTGTGAGGTTGATTTTGTGTCGGAAACATTGTGTTTGTAATTTGATCTTCCTAGGTGCTAGTTCTAGCTCTCTTTTGGTCTCTTCTACCAAACTCCTTAATTGATTGACTCGCTCGATCTCCTCTATAGGGTTTGGGTACGTTTTGATCTTCTTCCTATGTTCCATGGGTTGTGCCCATTATGGCTCATTATAATCCTCCTTGTTTTTTTCTTTTCTAATGGTCGTTTTAGTCTCCATCGTCTCACCTGAATCAGAATCGTTTTCAGCATCGTTCATATACATGGGGTCATCACCAGTCCCTATGTTAGTCTTTGAGCTGGGGTTTGAGTTTGTTACCTTTTGTGATCTCTTCCTTTGTGTTTTCTTCTTCTTCTTGGATTGGGTGATTGATGTCTCTTTTTTCAAGAATATAGTTTTGGTTTTGGAGCATTGATTCTGTGAGTACATTTACTGGTACCACCGATGTAATTTGTGATGGCGCCTCAATAATCTCAATTAAGTTCAATGGTGTGATCTTTGGTGCATTCAGATTATTAGGACATGGGCAATCAAATGATCTATGCACATCGATTACACATGTGTATGGATTGTAGATGTGCTCCTTTGATTGGTATGCACTAGTGTGGAATTCTTTTGTAGTCTAATAGGACACTCAGCTACATGATGTGGACCTCCACACTCATAACCTTAGCTTGGTGATCGTACCTACCACATGCATTGCAATTCCATTGAATTTTACTTTAAATGTAGGGCATTCACTAGTGCTATGTAGATCAAAGCAAATTGAGCACCATTGTTGTTGCCTTCTTGGATACATATGATTGTTTTGTGAGCCACGATTATCTCTACGGCTTTCTTGAATGGCCTTGGTGAGATCTGCTAAAGTCATCTCAGGATGGCTCTTTAACAATAGGCTTTCTAGCATCCTCATTCCCACTATATTTTTGTGTGAGCTTGGCCACTTGTACTACCTTACTTCTAGGATCTCTATTCAGGCGTGTTACACATATTTTTAGAAATAGATCGATTGATAGCTTGAGAAAATGTTTACTAGTCACCCAAGTGAGTAGGTATAGTGGGGGTAGGCGCTCTCGGGACTACAAGTGGAATGGTGTTGGCATCGAGTTAGGCATACATGTGATCCTCGGGTCCAAGCTAGGTACGATGTTGTGCCATGTGGTGGCCCAAAGTTCACATGTGTGGACCCAGGCATAGCGGACATAGGATATGACATGTTAATAGTAGCTGGTATGGCCCCACTAGAATGAGTACTCGGATAGGGTGGTTGGGGAGTGTTGGGTATCGAAACAATTGGGGGTGTGGGAGCTACATGGGTATGAGGGCCCATATGTACATATAATTGATGCACTCTTGTAGGTATTGTTGTGGGCATTGTGCTACTATGTAGCGGTGCTTTACTCACGAATGAGGTCCAAGGGGTACTTTTTAGTGGAAGAGGCATAGTAGCCGTAGAGATTCTTTGAGGGGAAAGATGTACCCTTGTAGGTATTGTTGTGGGCATTGTGCTACTAGGTAGCGGTGCTTTACTCACGAATGAGGTCCAAGGTGTACTTTTTGGTGGGACAGGCATAGTAGCCGTAGATTCTTTGAGAGGAAAGATGAGCTAAATTTGGGAATGTGAAACTATTGCTTGTGGGTTCAGAGGGTATCGAGACTCCAGGTGAAACAACATATGAAGGATCAATGGGACTCACTGAGGTTTTTTGGTCTTTCCCGTATCCAAGAAATCTCATAGGACCCATCGAAGGAATGTTAATTCCTTGGTCTTGCCTCCCTAATTGAATGGCACCATGGATGACATCACCGATCATCCGTTGCTGCTCCTCTAAACGTGTGGCCCCAAATGGATTGTACCACCTCTAACCACCCCACAAGGTATGTGCAGCCTAGTCAACATCTTAGTTCGTAGGTGATACTCCCAATTTTCTGTAAGAAATTTCCCCTCTAAGCTTGGCGTGTTGGAGGTTCCCCTTGAAGTGGAAGCATTATAGCTGCCATCGCTTAACCCTCCCTGACTGCTATCTTGGGAGCAGTCGGTTGCTTGACTAGCATAATTGTTGTCATAGGGGTCTTCGCTTTCATGGCTCGTCTTTGTTCTAGCATTTGTAGGTTCTCAATTTCCCTCTCCCTTGTTGCTTGCATATATCGTTCGATTTCTTGCGCTTCGGGAAGACTTCTACCATCAGGTAGTAGAGCCTCAGGGGTGATGGCTTGGTAGACTCTTTAACGAGCGGAGTAGGTAGGATGTCAACATGGGCACCCTTGGGGAGTACAAGGTCTACATGAGAAGTGAAAGGTGAATTTACCTCCCCATTGCCCTCGTTTACTTCACTAGTTGTGGGCTCCAAACGGGTGGCTCGACCAAAGGTCTCCTTTAAGCGGCTAAACACGTTAGACCCATACCATGGGGCAAAGGCATGCATGTCTTGACTTGACATTTCAAGGTTTTGTGTAGGATATCCCTCTATCGCATCTGAGTCAGAGGAAGAGTCACTAGCTGCGCTGAGGGCCTAAAGCTTAATGTGGAGGGATAATGGGTGCCCGTATAAGCAAACACACTCTCTATATTGTCATGCTCTAGCACATGACTAAAGTGTAGGTGCATGTGACCTTGGTACCCTAGAAGTGTTGGTGAGTGCCCGTGAAGGCCGCTCACCTAATTTCTTAGGTGTTTAGTAGCCCGGTTTTACTCTCAATTGTTCTACTTTTTTTTGTCTTTTTTCTGACCAAGCTATGGAATATAGCATGTAATAGCTCAAAACGAGCGTCTCGATCAAAGGGACATGGCATGGCAACCCTAGATTTGGTTACTTTACGCCCTCAAAATCCTTAAAATAGTCTTTTACTAGTTGGACACAAGGCTCAAAGAAGTCAAAGGGTGCAAGTGTGAAGGGGAGGCAGGAGGACTTATCCCACATGCCCTCATTCCTCTTGGGGGAGTAGACTATATATAGTATTGAGTCTATATTGTATTATAAGAATAAGGCTTGAGGCTTAGGCTTGGGCTTGGGGAATGATCCCGATCCCGATTCTTCTTTTAATGCGTGGTTTTTTAATTTTTTTCGTTTTCGAATTGCTTTTCTATTTTTGTTTTTTTTTTAATTATTCAAAAATATAAGAAAATATAAAAAATTACAATTTTATGTAGAGAGTTGCAGCCCACACAATAAATTACGAAAAAAGTAGATTTTAAATTCTAAAAATTGTTGGAAATACAGACAGTGCAGAAGATTATTGTCAAATACAAAAAACCACAAAAACAACAGATCTAACCCTAACCCTAACCTTTCCTTAGCCAAACAACAAATTTGCAAAAAGCATCAAATAAAAAATTGCAAGAAGGACAATAAACAGTTGCGTCGCAAGCTAAGCGCACAACACCTCCCTGACAGAGCGGTGTCAAAAATGTCGTATCGCAGGGGACTAGTTGTGTGCTGCATGCTAGCCACTAAGGCTGCAAACACATAAACTGTGTGCGAGAAATCTTGGGAATGCTATAGTGCGTCAGTCACCTCTGTCTTTCTATCATTGCAGGAATCTGGTGCCGTCGTGAAGAGGGAACCCATCGACGCCGCTGCTCAACCGCCTCGCCGCCGTCGATGCCGCCACAATGCTCAATCTCTCTCTCTCTCTCTCTCTCTCTCTCTCTCTCTCTCTCTCTCTCTCTCTCTCTCTCTCTCTCTCGTGAGCACACAATGGAGAAGGAGATGGAGATAAGGCAAGAGCACTCTCTTTAGCATGCACCTCTCGGAATTAGGGATTTAGGTCACAATGACCCTTTTACATGGAGTTTGCCATTCACACATAGGCATCCATGCTGGTCAATCAAAGTAAAAATTACTGTTAATTGAGATATGTGGTGCGCCTCTCATCGACAATGACCTATAGGACTGACAAGCCCGATCCCTGACTCAAAACAATCTGACATCCGTGGATGTTAACTAGTCCAATGTCCAACCTCATATTCTCTGGTGCTGACTCCGCTACATGTCTCGTAAAAACATCATCACACGGGTCTCCGTCATCAGTTAACACTCTTATTATACAATACTAACTCTACGATGATGGAGAAGAAGTACTACTTTCATAAACTAGAAGAGGTCAATAGATCTACGAGTATGATTATGTAATTAGATTCCACCCCTCTCTCTCTCTCTCTCTCTCTCTCTCTCTCTCTCTCTCTCTCTCTCTCTCTGGTTTTGTAGCATCGAGTCCTCCAGAGTGAAACCTAAATTTTTCTCTAATAATGATTTTTAAATAATTAATGTATTTTTTTATGAATAATGATTTTTCTCTCATAATTCTCCAGAGTGGGACCTAGATTTTCCTCTAATGATGATTTTTGGATGATTTATGGATAGTTAATATATTGTTTTGTGAATTTTGAAGCCTTTGCAAGTCATAAAAGCTCTCAATATATGATGTCTTGTCTTTATGTTTTTAGAATATGGAAATCCCTTCGAAGGAGAAACAAGTTGTTTACCCAACCCATTCTAATCTTATTGTAGGATTAGCAATAATCTAACACTAATTGTCAATATGAGGGATGTAGTAGACCCAATTAGAGCATGGAGGCAACCTGCAGGATGTGTCAAATCCTTGGAAAAAAATATTTATGTAAGCTACAATCCAATACTCACTCGTGAACTGCTATTTAATCTCTACCACTTCAATTTCCAATAGAATCCTTATCAACCAAACTTGTAGGGATGATTAAGAGAAGTAGGACAACCAATCCTATGGTCTCAATACCTCTAAACAATGAGCAAATGCAAAAACGATACTAGACTCTAACCCTTATTCCAATGGTTCAAAATCATCATTTAAGATAACCTACGGCTTAGGAATGATGAGAGCTATTTTACAACTGGCACTTCATCAATTGATACCTAAATCTCAAGATACAGCATCAACGTCTTGTAGGCACTCATCAACAACTTACCAAATAGTGCACGAGAGACTTACATCAACTTGAAGAGCCTTTACCTAGAAATACGCAGAAGCAATCGAAATTAAAATGCAATAACATATATGGGAGGAGAGAGTAGATAAAGCTCGTAGATACACAGACACTATGTTGTACTCTCAAGAGAGTTTTTCCCATTATAAATTTATCCAAAAATTTTACATGAGTGACCTTTAAACTTTGGTCAAATTTCATGATTTTGATCTTGTTGGCCATAAGTGACCCAAGACTTGGCAAATAATTAGCATCAAAAGTGATAGTTACAATCTCGTAGCTTATTCCCCCTACTCGTTGACAAATGACTGATGATTGTATCCACAATAACAAAGATATACAAGCGAAATGGTTAAACTAACATTGATTGATATCAAAAAATCATGGCAATTTTACAAGGGGATGTTACAAATGTGTCTCACGATATTTTATAAGGCTATATATGTTAACCCTGCTACTAACATTCTCCTATTATCATACAAAATTATCTTTTTCACTTCTAAAAAATGATAAATCTCAATTTTAATAAATAAATAAATAAGTGGTAGCTTAAGTTTTGAAATATAGATATACACTAAGATATTCAAAACTCTAAACATTAAACCTTAAACCCCAAACTGCAAACTCTAAACATTAACCTTAAACAACTAAACAACACTAATTCATAAATCTTAAATCTTAGTAAATATAAACCTTTAACCCTGAAGCATAAGTACCAAATGAAAAACTCTCAACAACAAACCAAAATCCTAAACCTTTAACCATAAACACCAAACCAAAACTCTAAAGCTTAAACCATAAAAACATAAACATAAACCACAAAGACATAAACATAAAAGAAAAACACTAAAACCATAAAGATCAAACCAAAAACCCATAAATGCTAAACCCTATACTATAAACACTAGTCCAAAAACTCTAAACCATAAAACCATAACCAAAAACCCTAAAACTCCGAACCATAAAAACACAACCTTAAATCGTAAACACCACCATAAAAACCAAACCAAAAACCCTAAATACCAAACCCTAATCCTAAACTACTCTAAACCCTAAATCCTAAGTTCTAAACTATAACACCAAACCAAAATCCCTAAACCATAAACACCAAACCAAAAGCTATAAGCCATAAGCACCCTAAAACAAAAACACCAAACTAAACCTTGAATTTTAAATTCTAAACACCAAGTTGGAAATTATAAACTCTAACACTAAACATCGAATCATAAATCTTATTTTTAAAACTCTAGACTTTAATTTTTAAAGTCTAACCCATAAATTTTAAACGATAAAGTTATGTTCCACACTCCAATAGATGAACGTTGATATGCACCTTCATCAAAAAGCTTCATGCGATAAAATTATGTTTAGAAAAATATACACCTCTCACATTATCTTAAATAAATGAGAATTTAAAAATACATTATATCGCTCATATTTGCACCCATATCAAAGGGATCTATCTCTAATACAATCTCCAAGTTTAATCTAAGTGTTTTATGAAAATGAACATCATCATCTGCATTTGGTAGATGGCTACATCATCTAAATTAGGTTCATCCTTGATTGTGCCTTTAGATGATAAAGTAGTATCATGAATATCTGAGATAAATTCCTATGCCTCCATATCCTCCACACTAGTGACATCATCACCCCATGAAATTGAATGCTCATGGAAAACATCAAGGAGGGCGTTTTCCTCCTCCATCTTGGGGAGTCTATCCCTCCCCTCAAAAAAATGTGGCACATGGGGTGCAGCTTCAATAGTATATAACCAATGTCGGTGACCATGGATGGGATGATAAATACCTACATATGAATACCTAAAATATCTCTATCTTCCACTATCCTCTCACCATTTTCGTTACTCTAGTGCACACGCAAATCCTCATCCACCCGTCCAAGATACTCTGAACTCCAGACACATGACTCTTGTATAAGCCATCCCTTCATCATGCTCCTCTCCCTTGGGCTTTGCCTTTTTATGAACAAATGCCTTCAAGATCTTCATGTATATCCATCATGTGTGAATGTGCAACCTCATCCACAAGATGTACTAAGACATGCACCTGTATCATCATAATATAGCAGGAAATACTTCTTCAATCGTAATGCATGATGACTATATTTACAAATATACACATTGTATGATGTTTGTAAATCTTATTTTTGTTGTTGGTGTGTGTAACAAGGCCAATCGTTAGCTTTGCAAATGGGGATTGAATGAAGTTATCAAATCCTCATCAAATGAGGGCCAAGGCGAGATGAGGATCAGAGGGGAGACGAGGATAAAGATGATGGTGGTAGCAACCAGCAAACAAGCTCAGAGGAATGATTCTTTTTTTGTATTTATGTTAGTCATTCCATTGTTGTATGATGGAATTGCAACACGCCATGTAGACTTATCTCATTTTTTGGCTTTACAATGCATACTTATGTTTGTTTATCATTCAACCATATACTTTTATAGTGAGATTGGTGTTTATGGTTCAATGTTGTCAACGTAATTTAATTTTATTTCAATTTTTACCAGAAATAAAACCCAAAGATTGACATAAAAAGGTGTAGCATAACTAGAGTTGATGACATCAACATAGACTAGCTATAGTAACTAGAGCTGATACTATTGGTGTATGGAAAAATAAGGTACAACAATGGCATTAGCATTCACAAGGGCTATAGTAGACTTCAATACTATCGATGTCCAATTCTTTCTCGTCAATAGTTTTGGCATTGTGAGCGGGATGGAAACACACACAACACCTCTATAATCACCCGACACACACTCTTGGGATGATACACACACACACACACACACACACACACACACTAGGGGCACCACTCGGCTTACACAACCCACCTGGCCGAGACAGGGAGCACACCGATGGAGTGAGAGGAGAGAGACTATCCATTTGCCCACTCCACACAGACACACACACACACCACACCAAAAAAAATCAACTCAAAAGAGGAGAATTTCTGATGTTTAGAAACAATTGAGCTTGGGCCAACACCAATGGGGCAAATAACTCACACAATATGGGTAAAATATGCCACATACAATCACAAATTGGAGCAGAAGCTTCGCTCATAGGAGAAAATTACACAACCAAAACAGCAAAAAAACAGTGAGGAATTTGGCAAAATGAACAGTGCCATCTCATCCGGAACGGCCCAAAACCCCAGTCTACAAAGTCAAAGTGCTCAAATCCGACCTGGGATGAGCAGTTTATGGCCAAAACAGACTCCAAAAACAGCAAAAACTCAGTTGTAGTTGTTCCTCCTCTTCTCTCCACATTTTTTCTAGTCTTCTCTCAGGTTTTTCAGTTCTCACACTTAGCTTTATTACTTGGGCACCTTTGGCCTTTTAGTTGATCTCAAACAGACCCCGAACAGACCAAAACGTGGCCTCGCAGTGCATAGTTTAGCTCTAAATCCTGGCCCCTTATCCGAAAGTAGCTCCAATGGCACCCCAAACTTGCAACATATTTCACCGTACACAAATTTTTCCACATCCTTTGTAGTGATTTGTTTTGCTGCTATAGCCTCTCCCATCTAGAGAGATAGTCCACTGCAGTCAAAATATAGCTTTTGCCCCTGCTTGTGATAGGTAACGGGCCTATTGCATCAATACCCCACTTTTTAAACACATCAAATGCCATAATGGTCTTTTGTAGCTCTAGCTTCAACACTCTCTTCCCAAATGCTTGACACCTATTGCAAGACCTACACCAATGGTGAACATGCTTGTGCAAACTAGGCCATACATACCCCTCTTGCAAGATCTTATGCAAGGTGATCTTTAGAGCAAAATGGCCGCCACATGCGCCTGCATGATTCTCTTCCAACACTCTATAAATCTCCTCCCGCCAAGGTACACGTCTCAACACGAGATCGGCCCCTTTCATGTACAAGACATCACCAATCAATTTGTACATGTATGCTCTACACATAAAACCATACTTCTTAGACTTCTGAATGTCCTTTGGAATGATTCTTGTTAGCAAAAACTCCTCTTCTTGAGCCAAACTTTCCCGGCCATGATAAAGAGGTAAATTGGTCCTCAACACAAATAGCTCCCCAATCATGCTTTGAGCTGCTTCATGTGCCTCTCCATTTAAAGCACGTTCAATGTGTCTAATGCTCCATGCTTCGAACTTTTTTAACAGGCCTTTAATTCTGAAACACATTTCCTTCAATGAGGTGTTCTTGCTCTTCCACACACCCAAC
Organism: Adiantum capillus-veneris; assembly: GCF_014529385.1. Classification (NCBI taxonomy): domain Eukaryota; kingdom Viridiplantae; phylum Streptophyta; class Polypodiopsida; order Polypodiales; family Pteridaceae; genus Adiantum; species Adiantum capillus-veneris. Next base: position 182,267 of record NW_028221396.1, on the reverse strand, counting down.
ACTTGCTTCACAACTAACAAGGCATCATCTTTTACGCTCAACCTTCTAATCCCATGCTTCAAACAAATGTGTAATCGGGCTTCCAATGTAACGTATTCAGTCTCATTGTTACTATGCGCATCCAATTTGAACCCTCTCTTGCATACTAGCTTCCCCTCTGGATCATAAAGTGCTATACCCCCTGAAGCTGCATCATGGCTCTTTCTGTATGAGCCATCAAAGAACAACACATGTGCATTGTTGATCTGTGGCACTTCTTCAACTACCTTTCTCACCACCTCTTCCTTAACAACAAGGGGATTCTCCTTGTAAGTCAACAAATCAGCTAGGGTAGCTCTTGTACTATCTTCCACCAAAAAAGAGAACTCAAACTCTTGCAGCTCAATTACCCATTTCTTGACCACGTTTGACATGTTAGTGCCCTCTTCTTCTTTGAACCCTCTAATCTCTTCATATGAAGTAATGAAGAAATGAGGAAAACTAACCAGCATATGCAAATATATCTACTTCTCCATAGCTGAGAGGCCTCCACTGATCATTTGTGTCAGCAATTCCTGCTTCTTTGACAATTTAACCTTGGTTTGCATCAGCCCTTCAATCACTTCATAAGGCCCTTCACTTTCATCTTCAACCTCATTTGCAAATGCGACTAAACCAGACTCCTGGATTTCTTTGTCCATCAAAAGAAATGCAACATCAACATCCTCATCACTGCTGGTAGTACTATCTCTGTCCTCATCAGACACTGTGGAATAGTCTTCATCACTAGACTCGTCCTCATCTTCATAAAGCTCCTCCAATACTTTCCTTGTGTCCATATTATATAGCTTCTTGGAACCTGTCTTTCCATAGAGGCTAATCTTACCACGTCTTCAATCTTGAACAGCCCCCACTGCACGTAGCCATGGTCTCCCCAGTATAATAGGATATGCTCCCAACCCCGCTGGCATCACATGAAAATCAACCACCACCTTTGCATCATACGCCTCCACTTCTAAGCTCTTTACAACAACCAAACATTTTACTTTTTGATGGTTTGCCAATCTGATCTGAAAACCTGACACCCTAGTCACTGTAAGACCCATCTTTTCAACGCATGAGTGTGTTATGACACATATTTGGGCTCCACCATCCACATAACCTTGTCCCATATTTTTTCTTTTGTGCCACACGTCTACTATTGGACAAATTTCTGGTAGCTTATCCATCGCCAACACCTTCACTGAACCTCTCTCTGGTTCTTTCTCCATTGGGTCATCATCTACTCCTTTAGGCACTCCTCTTGATGTAATTGCTAGACATCAAGTAAAACGTGACGCTTTTACAAAGAGCCAAGCTGTGAAAAATTAGTGACTTTACGAAATTCAAAATTAGGGACAAGGTCTATATAGTTCCTAAAGAAAGAACAAGAGCAAGTGTGTAAGTAAGTTGGAGGGTTAGGCATGTCAAGTGTGACTGCAACACACAAGGATGAAGGCTCCAAGATTAGCCATGGATTGCAACAAGTAGCCAGGAATCCAACCTACAATCGGAGGAGCTTGTAAGAAAGAAGCATTGCAAACATGGGACGGGAATGCCAAGGGGTAATGGAGGATGTGCCAATGGAGCCTCAAGGGAAAGCTCTCATGTACTATATTAGAAGGGCAAAATATTTTCCAATGTAAGCTAAGATTAGGTGGAAAGTTAGACCTGAGTTAAACATACTTTGACCATTCTGATTCTCTCTTTCATTTTCTCTAGGAGTGAGGGGATTTTTTTCATTTCATTAGACAACTGCCTTTCACATTTAGTATGCGATCAATCAAAATTCTTATGAATAAGAATATGTGCACGCACATGCAGATACTCTCTTTCCTTTTTTTCCATGTAATCAAAAGAAGGTGCAGGTAGCATCTTTGCTATTTCAAATTTTATGGTTTTTCCTTTTACTTATTGGTGGAGACTATGTTGAATTTAGAAAATAATTCTTCGATTGTATACATTAAGTGCTTATGAAGTTGTTTCTATTGCTATTATTAGAGGGAAGAAAAGTGGTTTGATTATCTCTATTTCTAAGTTCTATTGATTGGGCTTGTGTGTGTGTGGAGGTTGGAGGTCCTTATTTGCTTTCTACATTTGGATTCTTTGTATGCAATATTGATAATAGTTATGAGTATGAAGTGCATGAGAGCAAGCAAGGAAGGTGCAAGGGCCAACGAATCTTTGAAGCGCTAATCCACATAGCCGAGAGAATTAAAATAGTAAAGGGCGAGAGTGAGAGTGTGAGAGAACGACAGAGGGCTTTGTGTGTGGGCACGAGAGGGAGGAGTGCTTTGATTGCAATTAAGAACCTTTGTAAAACCATTATGACGAGACTTCATTAAGTATATGCCAATGAATGTGGAGGAAAACGCCTCACATATGACATAGAGAAGTATACCCCTCAAGTTTCAAACTTAGGAATTTATGGTTTTGTCAATAAATCAAATCCCACATATGACAACACAAAAAATTGTCGCATAGTGGCCTTCCAATGTAGCGAGATCAAGGTTAAGGTGGATTATTCTGCAACTATGAAGATGACTATAATTTTTGCAATTCCAAGTGGGCATAAGAAATATTGCAACCAAGGCACCTTGTGAGTGCTTGTTTGACATAGTCTTGATTGAGCACTCAGTTTCCAAGGGCTATTTTAGCATCATGTTTGGGGAGTTAACATTAGAGAGGAAGGAGAGAGGCTGCGAATTTCAAAGGCCTCTTTGCTCTGTAGGAAAGCGGGAAAGATATCAGTTGGGAGGAGATCCTCAAGGAGTACAACAACCCTAGTGGGTAGTAGAATGCCACCGAGAGTGAGAGATACCCCTCCCCAGGGGTCTATGCACAGAATATACAATTTACACATTTATACAATTTTCAATATACATCGATTTGCGGAAGCATTTGCATAGGGGAGGAGTTCTCAGCGCCCGACCAAGCATGGAGTTTAGGCTATGAGCCGGACTGCATCCAGAGGTACCTAGCGACTAGTGCTACCCCTGAATGGGTGCTATGAATGAAAGCGTACTCAATAAAGATGTAACATTGTGGACGGTGAATATATGTGTACACCGCGTTGCGGGAAGAGAGAGAGAGAGAGAGAGAGAGAGAGATTATAGTGGAGGGTGAAATAGAGTGCTCAGAGACATGAGAATTGACAACAAAGAATCTTTAAAAGCCCATCTAAATGGAACAGGCAACCGTGTATTAACGCAATGACAAAATATGGGTATACCATAACATTAAAAAAAAGGCTTCTGACAAAACAACTAGCGGAGCACCGGACCCTGTGTAGGGATCGACCGGTCCACCCATCCACTTCCACTCTACTACAGACAGAGAGAATTTCACTTCGCTGGGAGCGAGCCAGAACACCTCCATCCTACATGAGCCAGATAAAGGTGAGGCAGATAAAGCAAAGCACCGGACCCTATGTAGGGATCGACCGGTCCACCCATCCACTTCCACTCTACTACAGACAGAGAGAATTTCACTTCGCTGGGAGCGAGCCAGAACACCTCCATCCTACATGAGCCAGATAAAGGTGAGGCCGCTTCGCCTCCCTCCATGAACCCGAGCTCTGAAAGGGTCCCAAATACTAGCAGGTGGTAGGGTATCAACACCAACCATACCAGTTTAGGCACCCCGCCTCTTCGATGCCCAACACCGGGTGTTTAAGCAAAGCCAAGGCAAGATCCCTGACGCGTTAGCCGTGTAGGTCATTCAACCCCCGACGCACTATTCGTGTACATGAGCCTAACAAAAAAAAGAAGACCTAGGCAACACCCCCAATCCAACAAAGCCCCAGGTCAGCGACCCTTTAGTCTAAGGCTAAGCAATGTAGGTGATCCTAGTCTTGTAGCGACGCTGCCATGAGAAACAAAACACATGAGTCCAAACACAATAGCACTTCCCAGATGCACAAACAATTCCTTTTCCAAACAGTTAGACTGTACAGGGTCTCTACCCTTACACGTCTACCATAAACCATCTTGATCACTTCATGATCCAATCCAAAACCCATAAACCATAAACCATAATCCAATCACAACACACGGTGAGCTCTCCACCCTACTTGGGTGAAGCACGACCAATCCTACATAACCACTTTAGAACATAACATGGCTGCTAAAATTTCGACAGCATAACTCAATCCTGAAACAAGAAACATAAGCCACACGGCTTCCACCATAAAATATCAACCATAATCCATGAGGGAATCTCATCCCTTAACCATAAATCATAATCACATTGAACCAACTCCCACACTTGGAGTTTGACATATCCCCTGCAACAATCAATCGGAGTCTACACACATGTGACCCCTAAGATGCGATTCTTTCATGGATAAAAAGAGTCCGACCAGAGACTAATCATGATATAAAAATCCAATTTTGACAACATCCAACCATGCAAAGTTGATGCATCACATCTGCACTCTAGCACATAGAGCTAGTTTTAACCTAGAAAGATGGAAAGCAATCATAACCATGCATATGAGGCATCTACATCATCCATGAGTCCCATACATCATATGATTACATTCCAACACCATAAACATGATGCAAAACAACTCGGACCTCTAGGTCAACCATAAACCATAACTTCACACATATGCAAAAACAACTTTCTGACATTTTCAAGAGCATGCAAAACATGCAAATGAAAGTATTTGACCTCAAACCAATGCATCAAGTTCAGCTCCATGATATGGACTATCACTCCATCACATCACTTTGACCATATGATATTCACACAACAAACAGTAACCCAAAAGAAACTCAGTTTATTCATATTTGCTTATGCGGTTTGGAATTCTGTACCACCAGTAGAGACTGTTCGGGACTCTCAGAGGACAGTTTGAGAGGTTCCAAAACAGCTCCGACCGCATGCGGAAGCGCAGAGAGGCTTTCCTTTGACTCTAGCGTCCTGGGCCTTTTTTCACCATGGTCCAAGGTGAGCTCAGATGGCACTACCGTCCACCTGTGTGGCTTTGCCCTCCTCCCATCTCTTGATTTAGTCTCATTGTACCCTATGTAAGTTTAGGGCCATCTAATAATTTAAATCAACTCACCAAAACAAACCATAAAACGTATCAAAAAGGCTCGGTTAACTCATGACGTCATATGGTATCCCCCTTTGATAGCACTCCTACGCATGTAGGTAAAATTGATAATAGAGTGATTAATAACTCGCATTCCCGAAGTGATAACGGAGACCTAAATTCATTTATCATCAAGTTTTATCAAGCTTTTCAATCGGTCAAGCGGGTTTTCCCATCCAATGAATCTATATAGTAGTCTCCAAGGAGCCTGGAGTCAAAAAAATTAGTTGTGTAGTGGACAGTAATCTGTTTTTTTACCATATCTCTTAACTCGTGCGTGTTTTTCACATGACACATTAGAGAGAAAATGATATAAATGATGTGTTATCTATGGTACAAAGGGTTCGGGCTAATTCATAACGGTTTGTGATTTATGACCAAAACAGTATTTCTGCCGCTTCTATGACGTGAAACGAAAAGCGCTTCTTTATGCACGTGCGTGACCATAACACATCATGTGTATAAATCAACGTGTAAAACATGATGAAACATTCATGAGGCAACCTCGTATGTCCTTGGTTAATCCATTCATGCACTCGTATACAAAAAAACAATCACCGAGAGGGTGACTACGCAGAAAAATGACATAGAGAGAGAGAGAGAGAGAGATGGTGACTATGGAGTTATGGTTTCTCACCGTGCTTTAGAATCGATTATGGGTTGTCTAAAGGCTTCTTCCTTTGTCGCAAGAGAGCAGTGATGAGAGATACGTAGAGGTATCCACCACGAAAACTTCCAGAGAGCGCATACACCGTGAAACGAGAGAGAAGATAATAAGCAAATAGAGAGAGAGTATCCTTGTTCTTCTTCTTCTTCACGAGAGAGAAGAGTTTATGGACATGGTGATGAAGATCTTGCACCACTCCGTATAATAGATAAGTAATTTTGACGTCAAGACAAGAGAGCTTCCGCGCCCGAGAGTGTATCTATCTTTTTCAAAGTGAAAGAAGAGAGGTCTTTATATAGGCTCTCAAGGCTAAAAGCACTAGCTAAGAATAGAGTGAGCAAGGAGAGACAAGTTCGAGCACGTTCATAGCTTTTCATTTTATTTTTTTATTTTTACTTTTTTTTGCGGACACGGATTTCGACGCGCGATTTAGAGACTCTAAGAAGAAGCTTGGCTTCCAAGAAAAGAGTTCCAAACTAAGCTCCTCCTCTCTTTTTTAAAAAAGACTCTTTCTTTCCTAAAAGCAAGCCTTTGCTTTTTGGTGGTCAACTCTCCCACTTACCATTCATTTTTTACATTAAATTTGACCGTCCGAACTGTATCTAACAAACTAATAAAAACCGTAGCCAAACTACGCCACACCTTAACATACCGACATAATTATGACTTTCCAATGCTGTCAATCAAAATTTGACAAAATAGATATTGAAAGTTATTTTTCTTATTTTTAGAAGAGACCCAAAAATTGGGGATCTTACATCCTCCCACACTTGAAAAATTCGAGGTGTTCTCACCTCGATATGGATAATAAATGAGTAAGTCCAAAACCTTCTATAGATATATGCTAAATTGACTATCCTATTTCTCAAATATGATCCTATCTTGGAGAGATTTCGGTTGTCATAATGTTGGAGCATTTGCAAGTCCAAATGGCGCCGAAAGTTCTTCACTTTCTCCTTCGTTTGTAGTAGCTGCATGGACACGAACATTTGATGGATTTCCTCCACCTAAAGCATTCTGAGTTCTATTGGCTTGGGTTCCTCCTTGAGGATGTTGATTTCCTCCTGAACGAGCTGGTCTATTGAATTGTTCATTTCTTGTGATGGATTTCCAGGTCTGAAATTCCCTTAGTTTTGTGGTGGTCTCTGGTTTGTATTAGGTTCAAATTGTGGATCTCTAAAGTTCTTGTTAGTGTCCGTACTTCTAGCATCATTTTGTATTGCAAGTTCATAATTCTCTGGATCATTAAACGGACAATTCTGAGACACATGGTCAGGCTCAAAACAATTGAAGCAAAGGTGATCTCTTATTCCCCTCCTATGTAATATGGCTTCTCGAGTCTGCGGATATGAAGATCTAGACTCGTCTTCTGGTTACCATTTGATATTTTTAGCTCAATCGGTCTACCCGCATCAATAACATCTACAAAATTTGTAAGGCGTAAGCTCTGAAGTCTAGTCTTCAAAGGATTATGTAACCCTGATAGGAATCAAGCTAGCTTGACCTCTTGAGTCATCCCTTTTGGAGCATACTTGACAAGGGTCAAGAAATGTTGATAGTATGATTCCAAGTCTCTCGTTCCTTGAGTACATTCAAGAAACTCATTCATACGATTTGAATGAAAAAAACTTTGTTCTAATAATTCTTCTTTAATTAAGTCTTGAGATAATCCCTAGTTGTTGCATTAGGGTTGACATTATTCTCAGTACAATGGTCTCTCCACACACGCTTGGCCGTCTTTTCAAGTTTAAACTTAGCAATGATAGCCTTGTTCTCTGTGGATGAATGAGCTAAATCAAAGTAATCATCCATGCGCTCAATCCAGTCCTCAAGAACCTTGCCTACATCTTTGCCTTCTCCGCTAAAGTTTCCTGGTTGTGACTTTGAAGCATAGCATCAATGTCACAATCAATGATAGTCGGTTGAGGTGCAATAGGGACATTGGCATTAGCAGGAACTCCATTTCCTCTAGAGGCATGATCTATTTCTGCATCATGTCAAATTTAAAATCTTATCAACAATATAATATATTAATCTTCTCGCATTATGAGTCAAAAAGGTGTGGCGGGAGGGAAATTTTTAACCATAATTTTCTAAGGAATGGGTAGTCATTTACACCCCATTGAAAGACGGATTTAGTTATACGAGACGTTAGAAGTCACCCGCAAAGGTCATTACTAAAACAAATATTCAAATAAAATTCTTGATACACTTGTTGAACACTTCAATCACTTTACCATAACTCAAACCAAACACTTCCACTCAAGAAGACAAGTCAAACAAGTACCATCGACCAATGTCACTTATAGATGCATCATGAATACAATATCCTTTTCTCAAACAGCATGCATGATGCGTGTATGATGCATAACTAACCTGACTAGTATCAGGCTTTAGATATCCCTATAACCTTAAGCATTAGCTCTAATACCAGGTGAGAGATACCCATCCCCAGGGGTCTAGCACAAGTATAACAATTTACACATTTATACAATTTTCAATAAACATCAGAGTTGCGAAAGCATTTGCATTAGGGGAGGAGTCCTCATCGCACCGAACCAAGCATGGAGTTTATGCCATGGAGCACCAAGGTACCCTAGCGACTTAGTGCTACCCCTGAAT
>NW_028221396.1:123705-173659 GCF_014529385.1 Adiantum capillus-veneris | reverse complement strand
TGAGTACAGACGGAAAAAGATTGAGAGCTCGTCTCTCGGATTTCCCTTTACGGGAAGGAACGACCATCGAGTCAGAGATTTAGAACAAAGGGGTTTTCTCCGGTTTTTGTGCTTGTAAAAAGATTCTCCCTAATAAAGGATTCTCTTTAAGGGGGGGGACCAACCCATCTTCTGGTCCTAAATACTGTGTCGAACTTCTCCCTCAACTTTGTTTAGTTGAAAGATTATTTATTTTCCTCTTGTTGATTATTCGTGTGCGCTCCCGTTTGTGACAAAAGGTCCGTAATAAAATCCATGGCAATACTTTCCCGTGTGTTAGGCACAGAGTGTGGCTGAAGCTTGCCATAAACTTTGTCTATCATATTTCACTTTTTGGCATACTAAACACTCGCGTATATATTTTTCAATGTCCGCTCGGAATGTTGGCCAAAAGAAATATCTTTCGAGAGCAATTCCCCGATGCCAAGCATAAGGAGAATTATGTGCTTCATCCATCACCTTCTTTCTGAAGGGCTAAGCTATGCTGTTAGGTGCAGCGGAATGAATGTTTGCGCTTTGCTCAAGATGAGTGCGCTCAAGGTTCCTTTTGTTCTTATGGAAGGGAGAGCCTTCCGTTCTTAATGAGAGAATGCTATGATCATAAACAAAGTGAATGGACACTGTGCGTGCAAGTGTATGAGACTGAGAGATAGAGAGAGAAGAGAGATACGACACCAAAGACGTAAAACCCTCCTCCGAAGGCCCCACTCTCGTCGGCGAGTGGTCTACTTATGATTGCACAATCTGGTACAATGGGAATGCATGAGACTAATGCAAGTCTAGGCTATGTCGGCGATGACGACGATGAGGACGAGACTGATCTAAGGGCTGAAATCTGCAATCTTTCTACTGCTGTCCAAAAACGCTACGGGCTGAAATCTGCGACTTGTCCAAAACGCTGATTTGGGGCTGTTTTCTGTGGGTCTTTGACGCTGAAAATCTGCAGGTTTAGGGCTGAAAACTGAGGTTTCTTAAGGCTGAAAACTGGGGTCTTTCCGGGCTGAATCTGCTACTTCTTTAGGTCTGTTTTTTGTTGGTCTTCATTGCTTGGAATTGGCGATGTCTGCAATTGATGGGATCTTCAAAACGCTAGGCTGATGTGTTTATGAAAAACGCTAGAAGAGGCTCCTCAAAAACGCTAGCTAGTTGGGTCTGCTAGTTGGGTCTGCTGGAGATAATGCTGATACAAAAATGCTAGACACTGGGGCTTGGTGGCGATGGTGCAAATGCTGAGAACACCAGACTGAGATGCTTCCCAAAAACGCTAGTGGAAGGGGGATCTGCTGCTTGGAGGGAAGGTCCACCAAGGCTTGGTCTTGCTGAGAAGTTGCCTGTTGAGCTTGGCTCCTGTTGCCTCTTCTGCCATTTAGTGCTAACTTTGGTTTGCTTATATATTTTCTTACCCAAATTGCCCTACCTACTTTTGTTGGAAAGTCACTTAAATTAATAAGTGAAAAAATGTCAAAAATAGGTAAAATAGGCTAAATGCACTGGAAAATTCCCCTGATGAAATTTGATGGATTCTGGTGGGAATATTGATGATCATGTTGTGTGCAACCAAAGGATATGCATCTACACTAAGTGACTGGGCATGCACGGTCTACGAATAGACTCACAAAAGTGCCAGATCACTTCTAATCTAGAGTGACTGGACTGACTAAACCCTGATCATGTTGTAGCTCGTCCACGGACACATAGGGTGGATGTCTCACGTGACATCCCCTCCTTTTCAAAGTGAGGTACTGATACCGAACTGTATGGCGTCGAGGGAGATCGCCAATAGCATCCGAAATCCTGGAAGGAACTCTTCGCCGGCCCAGTCTGATGTGTGGGTCGTGCGGTACTTGAACTTCATAAAGGTCTGCAACGCTTGCTTCTTTGGGCCGCGCCGAAAGCGACACAAAGTCTTCTGTGGCTCCTTCGATGCTTCAACTTTGTCTAGAGTCACGCTTCTTTCTTCTTCAAGAATCTCCATGGCTGAAAACTCCTGAAACCATTTCCAACACAAAAACATGAACATACCCATTCCATGTAAAGTGAGTGGAAAAAATCTTGTCTTCCTCAAAGACTATGCATACAATGTAGATGAACAAAGAGACGGAGTGCTAACCCGTTCACTACACACACGCAAACAATGAGATCGAATCTTGTCGTGCTGATCTAAATCAATCAACTGTGGCAAAACACAATGGAAATGCCGATGCTTGGTGCTCATACTGTCATGTGCTCTTTCTAATACTGTGTCGTGCCAAGGAAGAGACATGTAATGTGACTTCCTTGAATGCATACTTTTCAGCTTTTCATGAAAAATCCGCATACATTCATGCTCATTCATGAGTGAAACGTGCTCAACGTACAACGTGCTCAACATACAATATGTCATGCCTAGGAAAAGGCATCACATAAAGACACTGACTAAAATACAGGAAACGGTCACGAATGAAACACTCGAACAATGCGTGCGTATCAATCATGTGAACACATAATACTTCCTGTGGGGGATCTTTGGACCTAGGCTTATGAGCCAAGATCGCTTCTTCCTGAATTATTGTCCTATAGGGGTTCTTTGGACCTCAACTCGAAAGCCCAGATCGGTTCTTCGTGATTGATCGAATCTACAACGAGGTTAGCTTCGCTAGAAAAAGCATCAACTAACTCATCATCCTTATGAACAATCAACTCATCATGCTTGTGAGAAATCACATCTTGATTATGCAAATCAGCATGCTTATCATTAACATCCAATTCATCATGCTTATCATTGTCAACCAAATCATCATGCTTGTCATTGGCATCCAAATCATTGTCATGCAAATCATCGTCATTCAAATCATCATGCTTATCATCATCATTCAATTCATCATGCTTCTCACAATCATGCAAATCTTGTGTGTCATGCTTGGGAGTCTCCTGAATCTCTTGCATCTGTGCCGACACTTGAGAAAAGAGTCACAAGAACTCTTGTATGTGTTGCTCACGCTGTTCTTGTCTTGCCTTTCTTTCTGATTTGTCTTCTGCGTGTCTGCGATTCATTTCTGCTATTCTTTCTGCATTTCTTGCTTCACGTTCTAACTTCATTTCCATAAACATCCGGTCTAAAGCCTCCATAGGAGTTAGTGCAATTCTTGACGTAGATGGGGAAGGGGGAGGGTCGGAAAAACCTCCTGGTGGGGAAAATTCTTCTTCGTCTCTCATGCTCATCACCTCCAAGCGAAGTATCCATTCCGCTTCGAGTGATGACCATTCTGAAGTCGTGGGTTCTTGTGGTCTTGGTTCTTAAGTTCACAAGGAACTTGGATTCTTGGAGGTCTTGGGTTCTTAGGTTCTTGAGGGTCTTGAGGTTCTTGAGGTTTTCTTTCGCTTCCAATCTATGTTTGAGAAGGATCTTCTCTTCACCCGAGTTCTGCTCTTTTCCGCGGACGCACCCCTTGGCGGCCTTGCGCTCACACCAAGGTTACTTTTTCCCACCTCACATTGATTGGCCGACCGCTAAGTGCACGGTCCGCTCTCAATGAGTGAAAAGAGGCACAAGGGGAGACTGGACAAGCCCTTTTTCTTGGGATTCCTGTCACTCTTCAAAAACACGATTAGGAATCGACATGCCCAAGCGAACTTGGGTTCGTGTGACCGCAACAAGCAAAAAAAAATTATGTGTTCTTGTGGTTCTTTCCTTGAGTGATACAGAACACTGCCAAAGCTCTGATACCAATGTTAGGTGTAGCGGAATGAATGTTTGCGCTTTGCTCAAGATGAGTGCTCCGAACTGTGCTCAAGGTTCCTTTTGTTCTTATGGAAGGGAGAGCCTTCCGTTCTTAATGAGAGAATGCTATGATCACAAACAAAGTAAATGGACACTGCGTGCAAGTGTATGAGACTGAGAGATAGAGAGAGAAGAGAGATACGACACCAGAGACGTTGTAAAACCCTCCTCAGAAGGCCCCACTCTCGTCGGCGAGAGTGGTCTACTTATGATTGCACAATCTGGTACAATGGGAATGCATGAGACTGATGCAAGTCTAGGCTATGTCGGCGATGACGACGAGACCGACCTAAGGGCTGAAATCTGCAATCTTTCTACTGCTGTCCAAAAACGCTATGGGCTGAAATCTGCGACTAGTCCAAAAACGCTGATTTGGGGCTGTTTTCTGTGGGTCTTTGACGCTGAAAATCTGCAGGTTTAGGGCTGAAAACTGAGGTTGCTTAAGGCTGAAAACTGGGGTCTTTCCGGGCTGAATCTGCTACTTCTTTAGGTCTGTTTTCTGCTGGTCTTCATTGCTTGGAATTGGCGACGTCTGCAATCGATGGGATCTTCAAAACGCTAGGCTGATGTGTTTATGAAAAACGCTAGAAGAGGCTCCTCAAAAACGCTAGCTAGTTGGGTCTGCTGGAGATAATGCTGAGACAAAAATGCTAGACACTGGGGCTTGGTGGCGATGGTGCAAATGCTGAGAACACCAGACTGAGATGCTTCCCAAAAACGCTAGTGGAAGGGGGATCTGCTGCTTGGAGGGAAGGTCCACCAAGGCTTGGTCTTGCTGAGAAGTTGCCTGCTGAGCTTGGCTCCTGTTGCCTCTTCTGCCATTTAGTGCTAACTTTGGTTTGCTTATATATTTTCTTACCCAAATTGCCCTACCTACTTTTGTTGGAAAGTCACTTAAATTAATAAGTGAAAAAATGTCAAAAATAGGTAAAATAGGCTAAATGCACTGGAAAATTCCCCTGATGAAATTTGATGGATTCTGGTGGGAATATTGATGATCATGTTGTGTGCAACCAGAGGATATGCATCTACACTAAGTGACTGGGCATGCACGGTCTACGAATAGACTCACAAAAGTGCTAGAACACTTCTAATCTAGACTGACTGGACTGATTGAACCCTAATCATGTTGTAGCTTGTCCACGGACACATATGGTTGGATGTGTCACGTGACATATGCATATTGCTTGTTGAAGATATAGTGTATCATCACTAGTGGTAGCAGCAATTTCCCAATGCCCAGTATAAGGAGAATTATGTGCTTCATCCATCACCTTCTGTCTGAAGGGCTGAGCTATGCATATTGCTTGTTGATGATATAGTGTATCATCCCTAATGGAATAAGGTGGCCTTGAATGACCATCTTGAAGATCTGCCCAGATTGTAGCGAAGTTTGGATCTTGAGGATACATCTCACTACGAGATTCTAGTTCCTCATGATAAATAGTTGTCATTGCATTGATCGTTGGACGCCTAGAGAGAGCATCTGCAACCGCATTCTTTGTTCCAGAAGTGTGTAAAATCTCATTTGCTTTTCTGATAACTTTCTCTGTGTGAGAAAGTAGTGAAGACTCTAATGATCTGTCTTGATTATAAAATCAGCTCCTAATAGATAATGTTTCCAAATGGAAAGAGCATGAATTAGTGCCAGTAGATCTTTCTCATAAATGGAAGCATGCAACTCTGCATCTCTAAGGCACCGACTTTCATAGGCTATGGCGTGACCCTCTTAGTTTAAAACTGCTCCTACACAATCTCCAAATGCATCGCAGTACACCTCGAAAGGTTTGCGAAGATCAAGGACTCTATCCTTCGACTGCACTTCCTGCTGCAGCGGATTGTCAAGGAACATGTCCTTTGGAGAGACTATGTCATCCAGATCCTTCATGAAAAACTGAGGAGAATTAGGAGGATCCTGCTCTTGAACCTTTGGATTAAACCGCACAGGACGTTTTGGAGGCTTCTTCTGTCTCTCGTGCATGCGGGAGGTTCCAACTAAAGGATCTTTCTTTGGTTCTTGCGTCTTTGGGTTCTACGGGATTTCTCCCGACCCCATCGGCACTTTCTCCTTTCCTTTCTCAAGGGTATGGAGAATCTTCTGAACTTCTAAATGGGAGAGAGCTTTTTGCAATTTTGTCACCTACTACTGGAGGAGAGTGAACTCTATCTCACGTCCTTCCATTTTTGCAGTCTGCCAAGAGTCGTCAATGCCTTAAGAAAGAGAGAGATGACCTTGCTCTTATACTCCTGTCACGAAAATACGGAAACGAACTAACTTTTAAATTGCAATTCATGTACTCAAGAGAATTTGGAGAGAGAGAGAGAGAGCTTGACACATCATTGGGGACTAGAAGATGGGCTAGTCCCCTCTTTATTACCAAGGGAGATTCTTTACAAGCACAAAAACGGGGCATCACCCGTTCTCTATTCTTCTTTGTTTTGTTCTGACTACTAACTGAGAGAGTTTCCACTCTCCTGCTAAGAGGACTTCCCCTCTTTTGCAAGTCTTGTTGGAAGCTCTCACCAGAAAAGTCTTATTTGTTCTAGACAATGGGAGCACGAGGCTACCACATATGTCGGAAGGGGTTGCTCTCAAGCTTCAATGGAGAGCTCCACGCTCACATTGGGGGGGTAGTGCACTGCCAATCTCAGAAGAGGGGAAGAGGTTGCTCTCATATAGCCAGCCAGAGAGGGGGCGCTAGAGGATGAGGCAGGGTGAGAGAGCAAGAGAGAGTCACTTGCATGAGTAAGTGTGCCAAGTGGCACACTTAATAACTTAAAAACCATTCAACTTTAACTTTTAAAAGTTTCTAGGCTAATAATGAAATGTGCAAATTAACACACAATTGCGCACATGAGTGCTACTTATGAAAACGTTTGTTGTTCCCAGATGCAATGCCGTACCGGCACTACTCCTGCACGACATGTTCTCACTTGTCCGACCATTTGGCCCATACGCAAAAGATTAAAATTAGTTTAATTGACTTATCCTAAGGCCTTATTAAAATAATCCAGGCCTTAGGATCACTGTTCTAAGGATCCCATCTCATTCATGTGCTTACACTCGCGCGCATAATTTTCTAAGCGTGGAATTCTGAGGCTACTGTTTACCCCTTATTGAAGACCCGATTTTCCAATCGCTAGGGCTTCAGGGTATTTTCTGCTAGGGTCCCTCTAAAGTGCTACATTTTTATGAAATTCAGTGACCGGAGTACCAAGTACTAATGAATCAAACCATGCACACGATATACACTGATAAAAGTCGACATTAGAAGACTTTGTATCCCTATACATTTCCAAAGTAGTGACAATTGACATTATACCAAAAGGATATGTACAACATTCACAAAGAGAAATGCATAATTGTGGCATATCTTGCCGCAAGAAAAACTATGTACATAATCTATGTACAAAAAAACTGCAGGTTCTCTTCGTAGTTTGTTGTTGAAGCTCAAAATCGAATATTAGTTGTTCCAAAGGCATGATGTAAACGTCCTCGTGCCCTAAATACCCCTGACAATGCAGCCGAAGTTTGCTTATGACAGGTATAATGGTGACATCCCGTCCTGATGCCGCTAGAATTGCCTCGATCGATGGTCCCATTTCCTCTGGTGTAATCCCAAGTCGAGTCGCCAATTCAATCGTCAAAGAAATTGAGGGCTTCTTGATCTCGTACTTTGCTCCATGCTCTACAGAGCTCCGTACTTTCATCCATTTGTGTCAGGTCAGTCCCCACAAAATCCGCTATAGGTCCTGCTTTTGTCTTGCCGATCTATTGAAAGAGCTTCTAAATGTGCGCTTTTCACAAGAGAATCGCTAATCACATCATGCACACTACCCGAATCAAACAAGACCAATATGCGAAAGTAATAGCCCCAAAGACGGGCGCCCCTTCTCGGTATTTCTTTATTTGTAAGGTGCAGCGAAAGTGAATGTTGAGCTTTGCTCAAGATGAGTGCTCCGAACTGTGCTCAAGGATTCCTTTTTCTTAAGGAAGGGAGAGCCTTCCGTTCCTTTGATGAGAGAGTGCAATGGACACAAACAAAGTGGTGAACACTGTGAATGAAGGTGTCGAGACTGAGAGGTAGAGAGAGAAGAAGACGACACCAGGCAAGTTGTCAAACCCTCCTCCAAGGGCCCTTCTCTCGATGGCCAGAGAAGTCTATTCTATTGATTGCACAAATCTCTACAATGCTTTGGACTTGCCGACAATGTGGAGGACGACGAGACGGACTGAATTTTGAAAATGCTAATGGCTGAAATCTACAAATCTTTATCTGCAGAATTCTATTCTATTGATTGCACAAATCTCTACAATGCTTTGGACTTGCCGACAATGTGGAGGACGACGAGACGGACTGAATTTTGAAAATGCTAATGGCTGAAATCTACAAATCTTTATCTGCAGAATTCTGACACTATGTCGATGACGACGATGCGACGACAACGTGCTGAAAACGCAGATGCTGAAATCTGCATTTTCCGGGCTGAATCTGCAAACTACGCTGGATCTGACTGTGCGGCAAAGATCTGCTCTGTAGGAAGGTGAGATCTGCGAGGTTTGGAAGTTCTATTGCGGAAACTGACTACTGAAAACTGAAAACGTTGAGTCTAGAGTTGATTCCGTCGCGAAGATCTGCAAAAACGCTGAGGTGGATCTCCAAACCAAAAACGCTAGGGACTAAATCCTTGTTGCAAAAACGCTAGGGATCTGCTATCCTGCTGTTGCCAGGGAATCTGCTATAGCTAGGGTTGATCTGCTGTGTCTTGTGGTCGCCAAGACTGATCTGCCATGCAAAACGCCAAGGGCTGATCTGTGTTGAACTTTGCTCAAGATGAGTGCTCCGAAATGTGCTCAAGGGTTCCTTTTTCTTACGGAAGGAGAGCCTTCCGTACCTTTAGTGAGAGTGTCACGTGACACATCCAACCCTATGTGTCCGTGGACAAGCTACAACATGAGCAGGGTTCAATCAATCCAGTCAAGTCTAGATTAGCAGTGATCTGGCACTTTTGTGAGTCTATTCGTAGACCGTGCATGCCCAATCACTTAGCATAGATGCATATCCTCTGGTTGCACACAGCATGATCATCAGAAATCCCATCAAAATCCATTAGAATCAGTTAGGGGATTTTTCCAGTGCATTTAGCTTATTTTCCCTATTTTTGGTATTTTCACTTATTATTTTTAAGTGACTTCCCAACAAAAGTAGGTAGGGCAATTTTGCTAAGTTTGTATATAAGCAAACCCAAGTTAGCACTATTTGGCAGAAGAGGCAGCAAGAGCACATGCTCAACAGGCACCTTCTCAGCAGAACCCCCCAAGTGACCTAGCGTTTTTGTTCCCAAGCAACAGCCTAGCGTTTTTGGATCAGACCACCGTAGACAAGCCAGCGTTTTGCATTTGCAGAGCCACGGCGACAAGACCACAACAAATCAGCCTAGCGTTTTTGCATCTGCAGAATCCCGACGACAGAAACACCAGAATTCAGCCCTAGCGTTTTTGGTTGCAGATCAGCCCCGGCGTTTTGCCCCATCATCGCGACGAAAACTCCAGAACCATCAGCGTTTTCAGTTTTCAACAGTTAGACTTCGCAGATCAAGTCCCGAACCTCGTAGATCTCACCTTCCCACAACAGTTCCTCGCCGCACGGTCGGTTTCCGCAAGGTTTACAGTTTCAGCCCGGAAAATGCAGATTTCAGCATCTGCGTTTTCAGCACGTCGTCGTCGCATCATCGTCATCGACATAGAGTCGGAATTCAGCAGATAGAAGATTAGCAGATTTCAGCCCATAGCGTTTTTGGACAGCAGTAGAAACACCACAGATTTTAGCCCTAAAGTCGTCGTCGTCATCATCGGCATAGTCCGAGGTTGCATCAGTCCATTGCATCCGCATTGTACCACTTTGTGCAATCATAAGTAGACTACTCTCGCCGATGAGAGTGGGGCCTTCGGAGGAGGGTTTTACAACGTCTCTGGTGTCGTATCTCTCTTCTCTCTCTATCTCTCAGTCTCATACACTTGCACGCACAGTGTCCATTCACTTTGTTTGTGATCATAGCACTCTCTCATTAAGAATGGAAGGCTCTACCTTCCATAAGAACAAAAAGAACCTTGAGCACAGTTCGGAGCACTCATCTTGAGCAAAGCGCAAACAATCATTCCGCTGCACCTAACATTGGTATCAGAGCTTTGGCACTGTTCTGTATCACTCAAGGAAAGAACCACAAGGATTTTTTTTGCTTGTTGAGGTCGCACTAACCCAAGTTCGCTTGGGCGTGTCGATTCCTAATCGTGTTTTGTTGAAGAGTGACAAGAATCCCAAGAAAGAAGGGCTTGTCCAACCTCCCCTAGTGTCTCTTTTCACTCATTGAGAGCGGACCGTGCACTTAGCGGCCGGCCAATCGACGGGAGGTGGGAAAAAGCAACCTTGGTGTGAGCGCAAGGCCGCCAAGGGGTGCGCCCGCAGAAAAGAGTAGAACTCGGGAGAAGAGAAGATCCTTCTCAAACGCAGTTTGCATTCGAAAGAAAACCTCAAGAACCTCAAGAACCAAGACCCGCAAGAACCCAAGTTCCTCGTGAACTTAAGAACCCAAGACCCACAAGAACCCACAGGAACCCACGATTGCAGAATGATCATCACTCGAAGCGGAATGGATACTTCGCTTGGAGGTGATGAGCATGAGAGAGGCAAAGAAGAATTTTCCCCACCAGGAGGTTTTTCCGACCCTCCCCCTTTTCCATCTACTACGACAAGGATTGCACTAACTCCTATGGAGGCTTTCGACAAGAGGATGATGGACAAGAAGTTAGAAGACAAAGCAAGAGATGCCGAACGAGAAGCAAAAAGAAAAGCCTACGAAGAAGACATGGCAGCCATAGAGCGCCAGTACCAAGAAAGAATGGCAGCCATAGCGCGTGAGAGCGAGCAAGCACGCTTGGAAGCCAAAGCAAGACAAGCAGAATATGACCGCGAGACCACAGCAAGAATGCAAGCGATGTTGCGACTCTTTTCTCAAATGCAGGCTCAGATTCAACAGGATCGGGAAAAGGAGACTCTCTCAGTCTCTTCTTCTCCAAAGCATGATACACAGGATTTGCATGATTGTGTGAAGCATGATGATTTGATTGACAATGATTTGCATAATGATTTGGATGATAATGATGAGCAGGATGATTTGCATGATCAAGATGTGATTTCTCACAAGCATGATGAGTTGCATGAAGAAGATGTGATTGTTCACAAGGATGATGTGTTAGTTGATGCTTTTTCTAGCGAAGCTAACCTCGTTGTAGATTCGATCAATCACGAAGAACCGATCTTGGCTTTCGAGTCGAGGTCTAAAGAAACCCCACAGGACGATTCGATCATTCAGGAGGAACCGATCTTGGCTCTCGAGCCTAGGTCCAAAGAACCCACACAGGAAGTATTATGTGTTCGCATGATTGATACGCACGCATTGTTCGAGTGTTTCATTCGTGATCGTTTCCTGTATTTTAGTCGACGTCTTTATGTGATCCCTTTTCCTAGGCATGACATATTGTATGTTGAGCACGTTTCTCTCATGGATGAGTACGAATGTATGCGGATTGTTCATGAAAAGCTGAAAAGTATGTATGTAAGGAAGTCACATTCCATGTCTCTTCCTTGGCATGACAGTTTCGAAACGAGCACATGAAAGTATGAGCACCAAGCATGGGTATTTCCGTTGTGAATTGCCACAGTTGATTGCTCTAGATCATAAGAGAAAGATTTGATCTCATTGTTTGAGTGTGTGTGGTGAACGGGTTGGCACTCCGTCTATTTGTTCATCTACATTGCATGCACAGTCTTTGAGGAAGACACATTTTTTTCCACTCACTTTACATGGAATAGGTATGTTCATGGTTTTGTGTTGGAAGTGGTTTCAGGAATTTTCAGCCATGGAGATTCTTGA
This sequence comes from Adiantum capillus-veneris, assembly GCF_014529385.1. NCBI lineage: Eukaryota > Viridiplantae > Streptophyta > Polypodiopsida > Polypodiales > Pteridaceae > Adiantum > Adiantum capillus-veneris. Next base: position 161,925 of record NW_028221396.1, on the reverse strand, counting down.
AGAAGAAAGAAGCATGACTCTCAATGAAGATGTAGCATCGAAGGAGCCACATAAGACTTTGTGTCACTTTCGGCGCGGCCCAAAGAAACAAGCGTTGCAAACCTTTATGAAGTTCAAGCACCGCACGACCCACACATCAAAGTGGGCCGGCGAAGAGTCCCTTCCAGGATTCCACATGCTATTGGCGATCTCCCTCGACGCCATACAGTTCAGTACCCGTACCTCACTTTGAAAAGGAGGGGATGTCACGTGACACATCCAACCCTATGTGTCCGTGGACAAGCTACAATATGAGCAGGGTTCTATCAGTCCAGTCAAGTCTAGATTAGCAGTGATCTGGCACTTTTGTGAGTCTATTCGTAGACCGTGCATGCCCAATCACTTAGCATAGATGCATATCCTCTGGTTGCACACAGCATGATCATCAGAAATCCCATCAGAATCCATTAGAATCAGTTAGAGGATTTTTCCAGTGCATTTAGCCTATTTTACCTATTTTTGGTATTTTCACTTATTATTTTTAAGTGACTTCCCAACAAAAGTAGGTAGGGTAATTTTGCTAAGTTTGTATATAAGCAAACCCAAGTTAGCACTATTTGGCAGAAGAGACAGCAGGAGCACATGCTCAACAGGCACCTTCTCAGCAGAACCCAAGCAGAACCCCCCAAGTGACCTATCGTTTTTGCTCCCGAGCAACAGCCTAGCGTTTTTGGATCAAACCACCGCAGACCAGCCAGCTTTTTGCATTTGCAGAGCCACGGCGACAAGACCACAGCAGATCAGCCTAGCGTTTTTGCATCTGCAAAATCCCGGCGACAGAAACACCAGGATTCAGCCCTAGCGTTTTTGGTTGCAGATCAGCCCCAGCGTTTTGCCCCATCATTGCGACGGAAACCCCAGAACCATCAACGTTTTCAATTTTCAGCAATTAGACTTCGCAAATCAAGTCCCGAACCTCGCAGATCTCACCTTCCTGCAGCAGTTCCTCGCCGCACGGTCAGTTTCCGCAAGGTTTACAGTTTCAATCCGGAAAATGCAGATTTCAGCATCTGCGTTTTCAGCGCGTCGTCGTCGCATCGTCGTCATCGACATAGAGTCAGAATTCAACAGATAGAAGATTAGCAGATTTCAGCCCATAGCGTTTTTGGACAGCAATAGAAAGACCGCAGATTTCAGCCCTAAAGTCGTCGTAGTCATCACCGTCGTCGTCATCGGCATAGTCCGAGGCTGCATCAGTCCATTGCATCCGCATTGTACCACTTTGTGCAATCATAAGTAGACCACTCTCGCCGACGAGAGTGGGGCCTTCGGAGGAGGGTTTTACAACGTCTCTGGTGTCGTATCTCTCTTCTCTCTCTATCTCTCAGTCTCATACACTTGCACGCATAGTGTCCATTCACTTTGTTTGTGATCATAGCACTCTCTCATTAAGAACGGAAGGCTCTACCTTCCATAAGAACAAAAAGAACCTTGAGCACAGTTCGGAGCACTCATCTTGAGCAAAGCCCAAACAATCATTCCGCTACACCTAACAAAGAGAGTGCAATGGACACAAAACAAAGTGGTGAACACTGTGAATGAAGGTGCTGAGACTGAGAGATAGAGAAAGAAGAATATGACACCAGGCAAGTTGTCAAACCCTCCTCCAAGGGCCCTTCTCTTGATGGTGAGAGAAGTCTATTGTATTGATTGCACAAATCTCTACAATGCTTTGAACTTGTCGACGATGTGGACGACGATGAGACGGGCTGAAATCTGAAAATGCTAATGGCTGAAATCTGCAAATCTTTATCTGCTGAATTCTAACTCTATGTCGGTGACGATGTCGACGACGACACAACGAAAACGCAGATGTTGAAAGATGTTGAAATCTGCGTTTTCCGGGCTGAATCTGCAAACTACGCTGGATCTAACCATGCGACGAGGATCTGCTGCGGGAAGGTGAGATTTGCGAGGTTTGGGGGTTCTACTACGGAAACTGACTACTGAAAACTGAAAACGCTGAGTCTAGGGCTGATTCCGTCACGAAGATTTGCAAAAACGCTGAGGTGGATCTGCAAACCAAAAACGCTAGGGGCTGAATTCTACTATCCTACTGTTGCCGAGGAATCTGCTATCGCTAGGGCTGATCTGCTGTGTCTTGTGGTCGCCGAGGCTAATCTGCCATGCAAAAACGCCAAGGGCTGATCTGTGGTTGCAAAACGCTAGGTCCTTGCTGCTGTGTTGCAAAAACGCTAGGCCTGCTGGGTCCTGTTGAGAAGGTGCCAATTGAACCGAAGTCCTTGCTGCCTCTTCTACCAGAAAGTGCTAGCGCTAGGTTTCTATATATATTTGCTTATCAAATTTTCCCTACCTAGTTCCCAACAAAAGTCACTTAAAAATAATAAGAGAAAAATGTCAAAATAGGAAAAATAGGTTTAATGCACACGAAAATGATCCTGATGGAATTTGGTGGGAATGCTGATGATCATGCTGTGTGCAACCAGAGGATATGCATCTAATCTAAGTGTCTAGACATGCACGGTCTACGAACAGACTCACAAAAGTGCCAGAACACTTCCTATTCTAAACTGACTTGATTGAACTGAACCCTGGTCATGCTGTAGCTTGTCCACGGACACATAGGGTTGGATGTGTCACGTGACATTATTATTATGCTTCAACAAGTACAATGTCCAAGGGTCCGCTCTCTCCGCAATGCTCCCAAGAAAATCTACTAGAAGAGAGGCCCTCGCAGTTCTTATAAAGGCCCTTGGCCAAAAGCAATACATGAAAAGCCGGTTCTAAAAGCATCTGATAACCAAAAGCTAGCGCCCTCAAGGGTTGTCCGTACAGTGTGCCGCATCAACATGTCAGCGCGATTTGTGGCGCAATCCACGGACGTCCATACAGCCTGCCGTGTCACCAGCTCGCCACGCAATTTGGGTTTTCTAGTTTACTTTTAAGGTTTTAGGCCCCTCGCCCAGGATACAATAAGTTGAAACAACTTTTTAATGTATTTAGGCCACTTAGCAAGATTCCATAAGTTGGACAACTTCTTCTACTACTTCCTTCACTAGGATGAACATGCCTCTGCCTAATAGTAAAATGATGTCCTCCACTCAACCACGAGAGGAGAGCGGACAACCAAGGTAGAGGCAAGCTCCTCCGAAGAGAGTACGGCAATGAACGTGCCTCTGCCTAATAGTAAAATGATGTCCTCCACTCAACCATGGCTAACACCAAGGTCAGCCACTCCAAGATTTTACATTGTTTGTGGGAACATCCCATGTCACCCCATCACACCTCTATGAGAGAGAACCTCTATGCGGTCGAGAGAAGAAAGAGAGATTTGGGGAAGGTGCAACATACAAGCGAAAGCACAAGAAAATATCATGCATAACCACGCAAGGTAAACAGGGGCATGCAAAGAGAGAGGGGAAGCAGGGGAAAAATTAGAGTCAAACTGCAATTTCAAATAACAAGAAACAAGCATTTCAGATCATAGGCACATTGCACCCACTACAGAAAGGGATCCTATGCAACTTATGACACAAGCACATGAATGTGTACCTAGTGCAAGAATCAATTCATTGCAACTTGATGGAGCACTTCAACCCATTCATTTACATACAAAAATTTCCCTTGTTACACAGTCATATTTCCTCTAGAATACAAAAGTAGTAATAAGAAAGAGTTGGACCCAATCCTGACTTTGAAAGTGTTGTTTGATTGCAATCACACTCAGCACTCCATGCGCCCACAGTATGGACACCTTGACTTTGAAAAAAAGAACATGTGGAAAGAATTCCCTTGTTAATCTGAAAACGAAGTTATGAGATCCACACATAAGTACGAGCATACATAAAAGCCTTGATTGTCAGCACAACTAATAATAAATACTCATCAACTGAATGGATTTACTGGAGGGCAAAGGGTTAAGTCGTGATAGATGACTCAAGAACCCACAAATTTATCAATTACGCACTTGTCAAGAAACTCAAACTTCCCCAGCAAAAGAGTGAGCATTACTGTGTTGCTGAAATGATGCAAGGGGAAGATAGCAAAATTTGGGCACCAATGTCCCTAGTTTGCAAATAGGAATTCAGAGAAACAAAGGCACGTTTGACTTTTATGGATAGAGCAGACAATGCTTTTGATAAAGAATGATCCCGGGGTTAGAGACTTTGTTGAAAAGAAGTTTGAAAAAGATGTAAAAACTGTCGTGAGTCAAGGTGAGCATGATGTAAGTGATTCTCCTTTGACTTGCTCAGATAAAGGTTGATGGCCAAGAAGGCTTGTGAAGTATAGTTGATTTGTTATTGCCTATACTTACAAATTTCTCTTTCAATGAATGCATCAAAAGTTCTCTTATTCTTGTGAGTCCACTGAAACTAGTAATTTGGATAGTTTGTTAAATAAGTTTAAAGATGTATTTCCTTCTGATTTTCCATGTGGTTTACGACATCATAGAGATGAAATTAATCATTTAACTGATTTAGTAAAGATCATACACGTCTCATTTAATAACCACCATATAGCCTGAGTGAAAACGGCACCACGAGGTATAAAGGCAGATAAAATAACACTTAGACAAGGGGTTCATTTAGCCCAACAAACCACCATGGACCACTCCAATTTTGTTACTTAATAGAAAACGATGGATGTATGCAGCTTAGTGTCAATTACAGGGCATTCAATAAAAGAACATTTCCCTATGCTTCAGAAAAAGATCTGTTCGATAGCCACAAGGGGCTAAACTTCATATACATTGATTTGATATCAAGATATCGTCAAAGTGAGATTAAGACTGAAGATATCCCTAAGACTGCATTTCAAAAACGATATGAGCATTGTGAATTTTTAGTAATGCCATTTCATCTTTACTTTTGGGAAAAAAGTAGCTTTCACTATTAAGACCTCTCGAAGGAAAAAAGCCCCTAAATCGAGTTAGAAAACTCATTATTCAAGATACAACCAACAAAGCAATTACAAGCAATGTACCATAGGGCATGGTTATTGATGCACTAGCTACACCTATTAAGCTAATGGACAGTGTTTTGCGGCCTTATCTTGAACGTAATGTTGTTGTATTTTTGGATGATATTCTCATCTTAAGTAAATTTCGAGACGAACATTTAAATCACTAAAAAAATGTTTCAATTGTTAAGATCTTATTTCCTTCATGCAAAAGACATTTAGTGTGGACTTTTTGCACAAGAAGTTAAGAGTGTCACAATAGATGAGGTGATGACACGGACTGGCCTCTGATCCGGTAGACACCAGGTGCTAACTAAACTATCAAGATCCAAGTGGCACAATACTTCTGCAGCTCAGCTTCAGCTTTTGAACATTGGTGCATGGGTGATTACTTCTTATTGCATTTTCCCTTCATTCAGAGAGCATCGAAAATGAGGCATTACGGGTTTTCAGACATACATGTTGGAACTTAGGTGTGGCGGATTTGTATAAGCACTTGTGTGAGTGTCGCATGTGGCAGCATTTTTTGTGAATTAATGAGATGTTGCAGAAACCAATAGGAACTCACAAGAAAAGTAGACTCGTGGGTGAAGGTGAAAGGAAATTCATGAAGAACAGCGCCCAGCTTCATCTGTTCCTCAAAACGAAGACAATCATTCTTATGTTCGGGCCAGTGAAGACGCTGATGTCACAAAGAAATTTTTCAGAGGAGCGTTTCTTCTTCTCTTGTATCAAAACACCTCTCTCTCTCTCTCTCTCTGACCTGGTGAGAAGAGCAGCAGTAGCGGACAGCACCGCAGGCGCCACAGAAGATAGATGCCGGACCAGCACAGCCTTTCGCAAGATGTTCCGCTGCGCATACGATTGTCATCCCTCTCCACTGAGTCTCCAGGTGGCGGCAGCAGCAGCTGCTGGTGTGTGTAAACTCGTTATTCTCGTTTACACGCACCAAATTTTATCGAGGTCCCCATTTCACAAAAAATGCTCGTCACCTAGGTCAGTTCATACTATTTTAATTTTAATAACTAATAAAATATATTAGATTCCCTCACTTGTCCCCCTTCCTCGTCACAATGGGGGAGAGAGAGAGAGAGAGGCAGAAACACTTCCTCACTATGTGCGTTCTCTCATGCGGGTGATACACGCTCATATCCATCTCTCACTACCATGCAACGGGTGATCCGCGCTCCTCTCCATCTATCACTCCCTTTCCCTCTCTAGCTAAAAGATCCTTGCATCAAACGATACAACTAGCATTGAAGGTTACCTCAAATCACACACACACACACACACAGATGATGCAACCACCCAACCTTAAACCTCTTTCGCAGGTCACCTTAAGGTGGCTCGAATCCCTCATGCAAAGAGAGAGAGAGAGAGAGAGAGAGAGAGAGAGAGAGAGAGAGAGAGAGAGAGTGTTTGTGGACTAGTAGTATATTCATTACATCCTCTCGAAATGTTGAGAAGCATCTCCTTGGATTCGTGTAGCGGAAAATAACATAGACATAGTGAGCGGAAAATAACATAGACATAGACATGTCGAGTAACTTGTGTGTAGAGGAAAATAACATAGACATAGTGAGCATTTCATTAGAATAGAGTGGAAGACTGTCCAATAGTCTTCTAGAGAGCTTAATTTCTATTGGTTCTTTTATCAAGTGTTCTTTAAACTAAATCTACTCTAGCCTAATTCTCATTTGTCCACCTCTATGGCCATCCAATAGGATTTGAATGCACCTTGGGGGCAACTGGGCTAGGGAGCTGACATTTGTCCACTATGTCCTTTGTGTGAAGGGAGCTTGGAAGAGTGTGTGTGTGTGTGTTTCTCTCTCATCCCCTACTAATATGGCTCGCCCCCTCCTAGATAGGGATTTGGGAAGACTTTTGAGTCTAATTCCCACAAGCATCCAATTTACCCTAAGGCTTGACCATTGAATATTTTATTTAATTTTGGAACCTTAGCATTTTGGAAGTCTTAATGGGCAGAACCTTAGGGTCTTTGAAGCCCATTGATGCACATTGCTCTTTTGCAGATGCCCCCTCCCCCCCCCCCTTTGGATCCCTATTATCCCTCCTTTGGATCCCTACTGTGACCGGTCTGCCAGCCTAACCAATAATATCAGTGATTTCATTAACGTAATCACGATCGAGTGATTATGTCAATAACTTTAGTATTTACAAAAAAAAATCACGTGATCATGTTAATTGTTAACGTGACTTTGATTATGACCTGCAAAAACCTATAGAGCCGGTTAGCCCTCCGGGTTTTCCAACGGGGCCCGCCGGGCTTTTTCATGTTCCCGACGGGCCCGCCAGGTATATGTAATAGCCTGGCAAGTCCGCCAGAAAAATAAAAAAGCCTAGCGGGAATAATTATATATAGTAAACAGTGTGCTAACCGCGGTCTTTTAGTTAGGCAAATCCTTGGGGAGTGTATCCGAGTGCTCGGTATAGTCATCTCCTTGTGAATTGACCTAAGGTTACAGAGTCACACGTCCTTTTGGGCCGAACGTGATTCTTAATTCGGTAACCACTTCTAAATTTTTTAATTCGTTTATCGACATAAAGGTACGAAACCAAAACAACTGAAAACTTGGAGAATCATGCTCATTGCGAAGAAGCCATTGGTCCAAATGAGGGTTGTAATTGGTTTTAGAAGATGAGCATATGTAAATGACGAGTCGATAGTCAAGGGTCGGATGTCCTATACTAGTGTACCGGACATATAAAGATCCTTGAAGTTTTGCATTTGAGTTGATTTACACTTGTCACTCCACAATATAAGAGCTATAATCCTTAATTGGGTTAAAATAGCTTTTATATATTAATTTTGGTTGCATGGGTGGGCTACAATCCTTCATTGGGTACAAGGAGTCCTCAATTGAGTCCTCAATCGATATGTGGATTGACTAGAGTGCATTGAAAATCTCATGTTGTGCATCATGGTTACTTTCATATTGAATGGTTTTTAAATTTTAAAATATATTAAAAATAAGAAAAATGTGTCAAAAACTGAACATCTAGTTCTTTTGTCTTCAACTTTAATTTAAAAGCAATGGAGCAAAATGTGGGCATAAGTGGTACGAAAAAGCCAAAGAAAAAAAATGCTCCTGGCAAAGAGTACTGGGATTATGCTCACAACATATGCGACCGATATATGGAGCGGCAATGTAAATTTTGTCACACAACAAAATCAGGCGGTGCACCACGTATTAGGGATCATTTTCTGGGTAGCGCTAAAAAGAGTTCTAAGAAATGTGAACATCCTCAGGCACCTGCAGTTGCAAAGCGTTTGAGAGAAGAGCTCGCCAAAAAAGGTGGCAAGAGACAACAGATATATAGCTCTGTGGCTTCGAGTCAAGAGTTCCCAGAGCCAAATATTAACTCCGCAGATCCTGTAGTGACGCCAACTAACCTTGGAGAACAACCTGCGCAAGGAGAGGAAATTCCAAGCAATGTTCCTTTTAAACATCACAATGAAGGTGGACTTTGTCAAATGCGTCAAAAATCATTACATCAAAGCTTTCGAGTGCAGTCTCTAGAAGAAGCACAAACTACACTCGCGAAAGCAATATTCTTTACTAGAAGTGCTTTGGTCATGGTAGACAGCAATCATTGGAAGGCTGCTTGAAAAAAAATCGGTGAGTTTGGTCCAGGATTTTCAGCTCCTTTTTATCACACGATAAGAAATTTTTTCTTGGACAAATGTTACATCGAAGTTGAAGAGCGTGTTGGCAAAATAATACTTGGGAATATTTCGCTTTCAAGATGTACGATTGTGAGTGATGGCTGGTCAAATGTTCAAAGAAAACCGCTTATCAATGTAATGTTGGTTTGTCCAAGGGGAGAAACGTTTATAAAGGCGATTGATAGTTTTGGTGCAATTAAAAGTGGCAAATACATTTCTAAGGTCTTGATTAATGTAATTAAAGAAATTGGTGTTGAACATGTCGTTCAAGTAGTCATGGACAACGCAAAGAATTGTAATAACTCCAGTAAAATAATAAAGAAGTACTTTCTACACATTTTTGCCAATGGTTGTAATACGCACAGCTTAAACTTGGTGCTAAAAGATTGGTACACTAGCGAAGAAACCACATGGCTCGCCAAAATAATTGATACAGCACGTCAGGTTGTGAAATTTATCTTGAAACGACAAAGAGTGCTCGATTTGTATAGAATGCGCATGCCAGTGATGTTGAAACTTCCTGCTCTGCTGAAACTCGGTTCTGCACACACTTTTATACCTTGGAATCACTTCTTCGTAATAAATGCGCTGTGATTGACACATTCAATTGCACGGCCTTTGAGGAATGGCAGCTTGAGCAGAAAGAAAAAGTGAAAGATAAAATTACATGTCTACATGGCAATGTAAACAAGGTTGCTTGGTGGAGGAGTGTAATGGATGCATACCATGTAATGATGCCCGTTATGTTCGCAATCCGCAATCTTGATCAAAGGGCGCCAAACTTGGGCAAAGTGTAGACGACATGGTGGTCAGTCTAACAGAGTCGAAAATCCTGAAGAGCTGAAAGAGTCTGTAGTAGAGAAGGAGTGGCGATTACCATTCTCTGGCAAACAACGAAAAATTTTGGCGAAGTATTTTCATGCAAGGTGGAAGAGCGCTCATAGTCCACTCCATAGCGTTGCTTACATACTCGATCCATAGTATTGGAATTTAGATGTGATGTCCAATACAGAGGTGGTAAGCGATTTCTATCACGTGGTTAACACGTTCTACTCCCACGTTCAGGACCGAATCGATTGCATCAAAGAAATGAGTGCATTTAGATTAAAGAAAGGTCCTTTTGCGAATGATTTTGTACAGGTAATGGCAAAAGAGCAACCTACATGGAAGTGATGGATGATGAATGGTGGAGAGCATTCTACCTTACGTCCCTTTGCAATGAAAGTACTCGCACAATGTGCAGCAAAATCAAGTTCAAAGAGAAATTGGAGTATATACAAGTATGTTCACAACACTATTCACAACAGACTATTAGCTGCAGACAGAGCAGAAAAATTAGTGTATATGTTTTGCAACGAAAAGATATTGAATCACATCAAAAGTGCTGGCTACGAGGAGGAAATTCCAACCTGGTTGTACGATTGTCAAAACAAAGATGAATAAGAGTTCAATGTTGGTGTATCTCAATGCACTGTAGACGAAATAGAAAAAAATTTGATAATCGATGTGGAGGTTGAATTACAAGGAGAACCACAACACTCAGACTTAGAACCAGATAACAACTCAACAGATTCAATATAGCTTGAGAGTAGAACGAGTAAATATCAAAAACCATTGTAAAGGACCTTGTATTCAAATGTGTTTCGAGTAATTACAATGCTTCATATTTGCGATAGTACATAGTTTGTGGATCTCAATTGTGTTGCCCTGAAGCAGCATCTTGCTCATCAAACAGATTTCTAATTGTGCTAGGGGTATCTTGGCATGCTTGCTTGAATTTATATTCGTTTGCCATGCCAAACATAATATATATTCCTTGTGGAATATCTTGTGATGAACAGATTGCGCATCGACTACTATTTTGCATTAAACAAATAAGACAAACTAAATGATAATAATGACCATATGTCAATGTATAATATCCACTCCATCCATCAAAATTCTTGTAGCAAACTGGACATTGGGAAGATGAGGATGCATCTAAAGTAGATGAGGGGACCAAATCCGGATGCATGACAAGGTGGCTGATGTGTGTCCCTTGTACAGGTGTTGGATTCACTCGCTGTGTCAGATTTTGAATATCCTGACTTAAGCGGTGAATGCTTTTCTCCATTCGGACTTGTGAGGGTTGGGGTGTCTGGGTGGCTATAGAAAGCCGAGTTATTTCTACATTCTGCCAACTGTGTCATGTAAATATTCTTCTCTCTTTTTAACTGTAGGTTGGCGCCTTCCACTATCAATGCCAACTCATCTCGAGTGAAAGTGACACAACTCTTTCTTAAATCATGAGTGGCAATAGTTGTCTCCTTTGACGAGAAGTCTACTGGTCATTGTTGCACAAAGTGAACATATAACATTTTTGCAAAATATAGCGCACAATCTGCATTGTGAAGGGGATGGCTATAAACCTCCAAATAAATCCTCTCAGCGTTTTCTTTGATCGTATCATGGTTGCACTTCGAAACCTTCCACCTTTGTTTCTTGATCTCTGTGTCTTCACATGGCCAAATTGTTTGATCATGTCCTTTGTCACTTCTTTATTGATCTCTTTCCATTGCATGTGGTTTGGATTTGCCCATTTTGAGAGTTGTCGAGCAGTACGCGTTGCTTGTTGTGCCAATATGTCGTGTGCCAGAGACTTCATGCACTGAAATGCATTAACAGCCGCTTGTTGTTGACCACCGGGCAATGATTGGGTGCCAATATCTTGTTCTTCATCGGCCATTTTCTCTTAGAGCTGCAGTCAACAGATAGACAAATATTCAATATCATTGGAAAATATATATTCTCACGATTCAACAGTCTCACAGATGCAGAATATAGCAACTTCTCATTCACAGGGAAAGTGTACGGAATCCATTAAATGCGACTAATTGAACCACAAGGCAAATTTGAAATACTGACAGTTAAATGACAAATTTGAAATGACTAAAAATAATTGACTCAATTAGGTGAACCACTTCAAACCAGATAATACACTTCAATAAAAAATAGAATACCCTGGACAAGACATATGTATATCATAGAAATGTTTAAATCGGATAAAATGATGGTGCAAGTTTAACAAGGGGACATTGGAAAGGGTTAGGGTCTGTCTTTAAATGTTCTTTGAAAAATATCGACACGTCAGAAGAATTCCTTCTTTGTTCCCGCCCGTTTAATTTCATCCAACGATTCACTTTAATTCGAATAGCCCTCATAACATCTTCGTTCGGGTGGTGAAAAAATTCTTCTGGAAAATAAACTTTTCTGGCTGCACTCCAAAAATCTGCCAGCATGTCGAATAGATAGCCTAATGCATAAATGTCGCTCGCTTTTGTGTATGCATCTATGCACCGTGGATCGTATAGTTCGGGAGCAATCCACGGTCGCTTAGCCATCTCGGCATTCCCTACTCTCTGTGCATCCAAAACTGCTTTGTCCGACTGTGCGCTTGGATGCAGATAATTAATTGTTGTGCGCTTAGCTGATGTTCTTAGCATCATATCCCAATCAATGATGCCGACGCGGGGTTTATTGGTGTGAGTAAAGTCCAACAATATGTTGAACGGGTGCAGGTCACTGTGCACCATACTGACCGAGTGGGCAGCCGCAACGCCGTCGATTAAGGCATGACAAATGGCTGGCATCTGCTTGATCATCACTGCTTTGATCTGCACCGTGTCTATCTCGCTTACAGGAAGATTTTCTATAGGCAATGACTTCTAGCCGTGTTGTAGCCTGTGCATGTGTCATCGGAACAATCCATGGGCGAATGGTAAGCGACACATCATGTCGCCCACGGTACCCCCATTGTAGTATGGGAATATCGTGATCCAAGGAGCTTCGGTAGTAAACGCAATGCACCTTACAATGGAGGGGTGAAGCGTTTGCATTCGTTGCTCTGTCTGAAAGGTGTCAAATTTTGCCTCCCTCCCTCCCTTGTAACATTTTCCCACGTATGTAATGTGGTCTGGAAAAAATGAGATGCCTTTGATGGTGTACAATGTGCAGACACCGAAGGAGCCTGCTCCAATCCTCATACCTTCTACCAAGGCTTCGTGAGGGATGCCGACAAGATGAGCGCACTTTGCATTCAAAGCCGTGCGCATGATTGTGCCGGTGCCGCTTGCATCGGATCGACCTCCCAAAGTTGCTTGCGCATCTTGGGCCATCTTCAATCTTTGGGTAAGGCTGCTTCACACGCTTCATCTTTACTTCCTGTTCTTCCCACAATTTATTCCAGAGCTCTAATTTTGACATGTCGCAGGCAGGTGGGATATCTTCCTTTAAGTCTCTGCAACATACTTTCATATTGCCCAACACTACCTTGTGGTGGGGGTCAAATTCTTGAATCCCTGCTAGAAGCAACAACTCGTATTGGCCTTCAAGTCGCAACCTGTGCTCTGTGTTCTCTCATATAGCGCTAGTGAGGTCTTTGATGTAGACATCGCTTTCACTAATCTACTGTATGCGATCAGCTGCACATGATGAGATTGCCAAAATACATTATTTACGAATGGCACACATAATACTTTTCTTTTGATCTGGCGTCATATTTACACTAGAAACAACATATCAAATACAAATTCATGGTTGCGAATGACACTAACACTCTCACACTAATTCAGGTAAACCTTTAACCACCACTTGAAGACTTTACGAAAAGTGCAATCTGTTACACGTGTAAAAATGCAGATCAAACAAGTGGTTTATAAGAACTTAATTCAGATCAAACAATACATGTTAACAGTCTAGCACATTTCAGCATATATTTAATTTTTAATTTATATTTTTCTCCGTGCGCACATACTAATTCAAACAAAGCACACACCAACTTAAAAACTTCAAAAACATTTAAAACATTCGAAGTATACAAATTGGACTAGCAAATTGTGTTCACACACTTTTTTACATAGAATTTATGTAAATGTAGCAATAAAAAAAGCGCTCTTTAAAAAGATACAAAAGAATATTTAGCATGCAAATTCTGTGCATTTAGATTTTTTACAAAGAATTTATGTAAATGAAGCATTAAAAAATAGTGATAATGCTTAAGAGTCCTTTAAAAAGATAAAAAAAGAATATTTAACATGCAATTTGTGTGCAAATACTTTTTTACATATAATTTATATAAATGGAGCATTTAAAATAGCAATGATTGATGAATAAAGTATTCTTTTGAATATGATTAGCTAGTATATAATTTCAAATGGACAGTTAAAAACAACAAAATCAAACAATTCGTACATTTTGTATATGAAATACTCTTCATAGCCGCGTTACCGACCAAGTATTTCATATACTTAATACTTAAAGATTTAATTGCACATGCACATACAAATTATATGACGTTCGTACGGCCGGGTTAATGACCTGAACACCACATTAATGCAAAAACAGATGCTTCTAACAAACGACACTCTATTAGCCGCGTTACCGATCTAGTGCCGCCTAAATCTAAGGAGAAACAATGGCTTGCATACGAACATCATATAGCTGTGTTACCGACTGATGCCCATATGTTTTTTGGGAAAGGGGAAGGGAAGTTGACTTACCATAAGGATACTAGATTCGTTGCGTTACCGACGTAGTACCCAAGCAGTAAGCCAATACTTACCACAAGGACACCATCTTCCCCGCGTCACCGAGGTGATACCCCCGTGATAAGCATTGTTCCGTAGAACAGCTTACACACACACTCCCATTGTGTGGTAAGGTACCTTATTACTGTCGCGCAATATAACAAAAGACACACTATCACACAACGCATACACACACACACACACACACACACACAACACATACCCGGATCGTGTGGTCAGGTACTCTGCTCTACTGCCGTGCACTGCGACGCAGAGCACGCTCCCACACGACCCCCTCTCTCCTCTCTCCTCTCAACGTACCTGCAAAGGTGGTCTCTGTGTGTGTGTGTGTGTGTGTGAAGATGAAAGCAAGAAATAACACCCAGCAAGCCCGATCGGCCTGCATATATATAATTCTACGAGCCCGCCGGGCTTTTTAGTATTCTCGGCGGGCCCGGAGGGAAAATGAAAAATCCCGACGGGAATTGAGTGGGTCTACAAGTCGCCCTTAACCAGATTATGTGTGATTATGTTTAGTGTAATCATGTAAATGTGTCAATAAGACCTTGTGATCACACAAAATTTATCGTAATTACGTAAATATTAAATCCTTGACCAATATTCTAGCTTTTTCTCCTCTATTACTTCCCCATATTAAATGATCAGTTTAACATGAGAAAATCATTTATGAGAATTAGATGTTCTCTATGCAATGTGTTAACCACTATGAGGCTAAGCTTTTCGTTAGAGCATCCACTAGGTTTTCATCCATGTGAACTTTGGCTAACTCAATGCATTTGCTAGCCAAAATATCCCGTACCACATGATACCTGACATCTATGTGTTTCGACTTAGAGTGAAACATGGGGTTCTTTGCTAACGCAATCGCACTTTGACTATCACAATGTAGCACTGGAGTCTGGTGTATACCAAAGTCTCCCATTAGACGAGATAACCACACAGCTTCCTTACTAGAATTGGAAATTGAAACATACTCTGCCTAAGTGGTGGAAGACAAAGTGCAATTCTAGAGACATGATCTCCAAGAGATTGTCGCTCTAGTGAAGAAGAAAATGTAGCCAGGTGTGGATCGCCTAGTGTCCACACAACTCGCATAATCTGAATCAGTGTATCCAACTATGGATGCATCATTATTCCCAAAGCGTAAGCACTGGCTGGCTGAGCCCTTGATGTATCTCAAGATGTGCTTCACTGCTTCCCAATGCTTTCTGCCTGGATTTGCCATATACCTGCTAACCACTCCCACTACATATGCAATGTCTGGTCCTGTGCTAACCATGGAGAACATGCGACTGCCAACTGCCGAAGAATACGGCACCTTTGTCATCTCTACCTTTTCAACATCCGATTTGGGACAATCATGCTTGCTAAGTTATTTGTATGCAACCATTGAGGTAATCAATGCTTTCCCCCCTTGCATATTAAAACGGTGCAAGACCTTGTGAATATACTCTTCCTGTGAGAGTTCCAGTATGCCACGTTTGTGATCTCTCTTGATACACATACCAAGAAAGTGATGCGCATCGCCCAAATCTTTCATAGAAAACTGCTTTCTTAAGGCATCCTTGAGAAGTGCAATCTCATCTTTTGAATTCCTAGCTATAAGCATGTCATCCATGTACAAAATCAGAATGATGAGGGAACCATCATTCGACCTCCTTGTGTACAAACAATGATCCTCTTGGCTCCGTTCGTAACCTTGGGACTGAATGTACTTATTGAACTTGATGTACCATTGCCTTGAGCCTTGCTTTAACACTAGGTTGGTAACCTAACAGGACATAAAAGTGTCCTTTCAGGGTTTTGAAAAAAACCTCCAAAACCATAGTAGATCCACTCATTTTGTAAAATCCTTTCATGAGGTTATAGTTCAAGGCTACTACACATGGAAAAAATAAGAAACTTGTAAAATTTCTCATCTTTTGGTCACACCAAGCCTCCAAAGTTGATGGACCAGTACATTTTCATCAAAACAGTCATTTCTTACGTTTTGTTGCATAAAAATAAGATTAGGGATTTTTGTAGGACTTGAGATAAATTCCCTAGTTAACTTCAATGGGTTGGTAATCAGAACATATGATTGCTTCTCACTCACTATTTTTTGTTTTGCCAAAAGAAATAGGTACAAAAAAGTTGGATTTTTACCATTCTGCAAACCTATCATCAAAGTTTCTATAGCCACGCTCGATACAAATAATATATGCATGTTTTCTTAGTTCCCTATTGTCCTTTAGGTTTATAAGGAGCCATGGAGCATGTCAAAAGAATAATACATCTCTTACCAAGGGGAATCTTGGGGACAAAGATGAAGTGCTAAATACAGCAAACATGAAAAAACTGGGTTCAACATTATGAGTTGTAGAATCCCGTAGAAACTATTCAATATCTAGCCAAATTTGATCCTTATGACTAGATATGGTTACTACCCACAAAATTCATGTAGTTGTCACAAGAAACTAACAATATTGAAAAAGCTATACTTGATATACTAGAATGTTTCGTTTTCTTCTATAATTGAAAATATCAACCATCGTTGTCTACTATGCAAAATAGGGTATTAGGTGCCCCAAAACTCAAGGAATATTAGCTTTATGTTACAATATGCAACATAGAAAATCAAAACTGCATTTGGATATCATGAAAGCCACCAAAAAAATCATAGAAGAGCTAAAATTGGCTAAAAAACAGGATTTGACAATTTTTGTAATTTGGTCATAACTTACAACTTTAACATTTATTTCTCCCTAGAAGCATCAGGACATGTTGAGGACTACTAAAGATAGTTCTCTAGCATTATAGACCTCAGAAACATGAATTCTAGAGTGGTATAGTTGCAAAAGTTGAAAAAAGCCAAAAACAGGACCCGTTTTTTCACACAGTTTAGGTTGTGAAATGTTGTGCAAGGACAAGGTTAAAGATGGAATTGATATTCCAAAAAAATGTCGAGTTTTTTTCAGCTCATGAGACAACTTTCTAGATAGATAGCACCTGAAAATCCATTTTGAAACTCTTGACATAATTCAAGGAAAATGGTCACTTAACAGGACATAAAAGTGTCCCATTACCAACCTAGTGTTAACCCATAGAAATCCTTCTTGAGTCTACACACCACTTCTGCCCGTGTTGGCTTCTCAGGCTTTATCGCAAAACCCTTCTGGCTGTTTCATGTAGACATCCTCTTCAAGATCCCCATGAAGAAACATTGTCTTCACATCCATTTGGACCAAATCCATGTCCTCGATGGCTACTAGACTAAGCACAAGACGCATTGTAGTCATCTTGACGACGGGAGAAAAGATTTCATCAAAATCCACGCCTTTCGTTTGCTTGAACCCTTTAGCAACCAATCTAGCCTTATACTTAGGCTCGGGGTCATTTGTTGTGTACTTCTTCTTGTACACCCATTTGCATGGCAATGCCTGTTTACCCGTAGGTAACTCAATCAATTCCCAACTTTCATTTGCTAAGATCGAGTTGTACTCAGATTGCATAGCCTCTTTCCACTTCACGCTATCGTCAATTTGAATGGCCTCTTTGTAGCAAGTGGGCTCATTGCAGTCAATGACTAGCAAATAGTTCAATCCTAGCTCAAAGCGCTCAGGTGTACGAGATGTACGAGTAGATCTTCAAAGTGCTTGATTGTTGGATTCTGCTCTCTCTGGAGAAACATGTGTATGTGTGTGTGTATGTGTGTGTGTGTGTACTAGTGGAATGTGCATCACTAGCATGTCCAACATTCTGTGTAACTGGTGGTGAGGGAACATCCTCAAACTGTACTCTATGATACTAAATGTGTTTCACTGGATGTTTTTGCATCTTAGACTCATTGAATATCACACGTAAGCTGTGTATAACCTTCTTAGATTCCGGGTGCCAAAGACAATGTCCATCTCTCCGTCCACACCATATCCGATGAAGATGCACTTGTGTGATTTGGGGTCCAACTTTTATCTAAGCGCTTTTGGCACATGTGAGAATGCCTCACACCCAAACACACATAATCTTTCATAATTGGGTTGTTTGCCCGTCCACATCTCCTATGGAACCTTGTACTTTAGTGGTGTACTAGGTGACCGATTGATCAAATAAGCAGTCATCATAACAGCTTATCCCCAATATTCTTGAGATAAGCTGGTCGTAGACAACATAGAAGTGACCCGATCCTGAATCGTTCTATTCATTCACTCATCCACACCGTTCTGGGCGGGTGTGTAAGGTGTGTAAACTATCTTCTAATGCATCGTTTACTGCAAAAGTCCTTGAACTCGAAGGAGATGTACTCGCCTCCGTTGTCAGTTTGCAAAGCTTTAAGATTTCTACCCAATTGGTTCTCTACCAAAACTAAGAACTTCTGAAAGACACTAAAGACATCACTCTTCCGCTTCAAGAGATAAACCCACACCTTTCTAGTAGAGTCATCTATGAATGTCAAGAAGTATAATGCTCCCTCTTGAGATTTGACCGGCATAGGTCCGCACAAGTCGCTATGAATGAGATATAGAGGACTCATTGTCTAAAGGCGCTAATGTCAACTTAGTTTGTTCTCCATAGATGCAATGCTCACATAAAGAAAAGTTATATTAATCTAGCACAAGGATATAGCGAGACAAGGACTTTCCAACTCCTTGTCTAGAGGCACTAATGTCAACTTAGTTTGTTTGCCATAGATGCAATGCTCACGTAAAGAGAAGTTAGATTAATCTAACATAGGGATATAGCCAGAACGCTGCAAGACTTTCATTCCCTTCTAACTCATATGACCTAGCCGGCTATGCCACAACTCTATAGACAACAGATTGTCTACAAAACTAGAATTTCTTTCATGGAAGAGACATAAAGTGAGTACAATGAGCTAGGACTTCTGGCCTTTAAGCATGACCAGATTTCCCTTCTTGATAATCCAAGAACCATGTGCAAATATGGTAGTGTAACCCAAATATCCAACTTTCCAACAGAATCAAATCTTTGTCAATTTGGAAACATGACATTGTGCAACTAATAGTAGCACCCATTGTGGTTGTAGGACATTTGAACAAACCCACGTGATAGGTGTGACCTGTGTATAGGTATGTCAGAGTGTTTTCTGTTTGTAGTTCGTACTCCCTGTTCTCATTTAAGAACACTCCATCTAGGATTGAGGTGCTAGGGGTGTCCTTTGAGCTAGATGCAATGTTGCTTTCTAGGGGTTGGCCCTTAGTGGTTGCTAAGTCAGGAGCACTCGATTGCTCTGTTAGCAAGGATATTGACATAGGGGCTTTCGCTTTTAACTCTCTTCGTTGCTCCGCCTTGCGTAAGCTCTCGACGCTCAACCTCTTGCACTTTGGCAAGGCTTCTACCATTGGGTAATATGACCTCGGAGGCAAAATAAATCTGAAGAGTTAGGAGGTGCAGTGAATGAAGTATTTACATGCACATTCTCTACGTTGGTCATGAATGGAGAATTTACTTCCCCACCCCTCATTTACATCATTAGCTCTATGTTCGGAGTGAGTGGATCTACTAAATGTTTCCTTCAAGCACGCTCGGCCCGGACCGTGGACCCATGGCATGCATGTCTTGGCTTGAGCTATCGGGATTAGGCATTGGGAAACCCTCCATGACGTCGTAGTCAGAGGAAGAGTCACTAGCCGGTATGTCCGGGTCTTGGTTTGTACTACCTTGGGTCCCCGCCGAGGGCCCGAAACCTAAAGTAGGTGGATATTGAGAACTCGCGTAAGTCAAAATTCTCTCTAGTTGCTCCATCTCAAGCACACAACCAGAGCACAGATACATGTGCCTTTGGTACCTAAAGCGTCGGACGAATAACCTCGAAGGTTAACCGCTTATTTTTTAAGTGTCCGTTTT
Source organism: Adiantum capillus-veneris (assembly GCF_014529385.1). Classification (NCBI taxonomy): domain Eukaryota; kingdom Viridiplantae; phylum Streptophyta; class Polypodiopsida; order Polypodiales; family Pteridaceae; genus Adiantum; species Adiantum capillus-veneris. The sequence continues at coordinate 141,849 of NW_028221396.1, read as the reverse complement.
CACTCGTATTTTTTTTACGTTTTTAATGTTTTTTAATGATCAATTTTATTGATTAAAGTGTGTGATAGCTCAAAACGAGCGTATCACCTAGAGGGTCGCAGTGTGCTTTACAGCACAACGTTCGGTCACCTGAAGCTCCGTTGGTCCTCAAAAAGTCGGATTTTTAGCTACGTGTAAAACTAAAATTCGTAATTTTAAAGGGCGATAGATGCCTAAGCCTGAGCGTGAGCTTGGGCTTGGGTCTGGGGTTGGGTCTGGGAGATATTTCCGATCTCGGTCCTACCTTTATTATTTTATTTTATTTTTTAAATTAATTATAAAAAAAAGAAAAAAAGATAAGGTCGCCGCGGCCTACGTCAGAGCACACACACACTCTACCTACCATACTTACAACTAATACACCTACTGTTGCACACTAACACGCTTTATTAGCTCTCACAGATCTACTTCCTACTTACTGTACTTTGCATTACACAGAACTAACAACCTTAATACTAATTAAAGAAAAAACACAATACCTTTGAAAACTCCATTAACAAAGAAATACATAGTAGCAACATAAAATCCTTCTTTTCAACACACACCACCCTCCTTCCTTACCTTTTCTACAATTGAAATTGCACCACAAAAGAAGCACAGAGTGCCATTCAAGCTTAGTGTATGGCATTACCCGGCAACGACCCCAAAAATGTGCGGGTATGTCGCATGTGTCAATGCAAGGAACTTGCGATACACTGTGTGCGAGCCACAAATGGCTCCAAGCACACAACAAGCCTAAACTAGTAAGCTCAAAGATGGCGATGGTGTGTCACTCACCGCTCTACACTTCCTGTCGTGGAGGATTCCTCGCCGCGAATAAGAGGGAGACGCTGCTACGCCGTGCTCAACCGCCTCGCTGTCGTCGTGCCACCGCAATGCTTGATTGCATACACTCTCTCTCTCTCTCTCTCTCTCTCTCTCTCTCTCTCTCTCTCACGCATACACACACACACACAAGGAGATGAAGAAGAAGAAGATGGAGATGGAGCAAGAGCACTCTTCAATTGCACAAATGAGAGAATGAGTGAATTTTAGGCTAAGTTGACTTTTATATGAGCTCGCCCCATTCACACTTGGGCGCCCATGCTTAGCCAACTAATACTTTGAATGGTTCAGTTAGAGTGCACCTCTCATCGGCGATCACTCTTACCCTTTTCCTATTGGACCGACAAGCCCGGTACCTGACTCTACCAAATAAATAATACAGCGTCCGTCGTAGGTGATACGAATGTGCGTGAGGGTTAACACCAAGGGAGTCTTCATATGTGATAAGGTCGGTTGTTTAGCCTTTCTTGTATCCAGGAATATCATGAGACCCGTTGAAGGCATGTTGATCCCCTTGTTCTGTCTCTCTAACTCAATGACCCTATGCATGACCTCACAAACTCTTTGTTGTTGATCCTCCACACTAGTAGCGCCCATTGTGGATTGTAGGACATCTAACCAACCCACATGATAGGTGTGACCTGTGTATAGGTCGGTCAGAGTTTCCGTTTGTAGTTCGTGCTCCCAGTTCTCATTTAAGAATGCTCCATCTAAGCTTGAGGTGCTAGGGGTGTCCTTTGAGCTAGATGCAATGTTGTTTTTTAGGGGTTGGCCCTTAGCGGTTGCTAAGTCAGGAGCACTCGATTGCTCTCCTAGCAAGGATATTGACATAGGGGCTTGCACTTTTAACTCTCTTCATTGCTCCGCCTTGCGTAAGCTCTCGACTTCTTTTTCCTTGCTGCAAGAATATACCGCTTAACCTCTTGCACTTCGGCAAGGCTTCTACCATCGGGTAATATGACCTCGGAGAGGAATAGTTTGAAGACTCAGGAGGTGCAGTGAATGAAGTATTCACGTGCACATTCTCTAAGGGCATAGGGTCTACGTTAGTCATAAATGGAGAATTTACTTCCCACACCCCCTCATTTACATCATTAGCTCCATGTTCGGAGTGAGTGGCTCTACTAAAAGTTTTCTTCAAGCGGCTAAGCACGCTCGGCCCGGACCGTGGACCCATGGCATGCATGTCTTGGCTTAAGCTATCGAGATTAGGCATTGGGAAACCCTCCATGACGTCGTAGTCAGAGGAAGAGTCACTAGCCGCTATGTTCGGGTCTTGGTTTGTACTACCTTGGGTCCCTGTCGAGGGCCCGGAACCTAAGATAGGTGGATATTGAGAACTCGCGTAAGTCGAAATTCTCTCTAGTTGCTTCGTCTCTAGCACACGACCAGAGCGCAGATGCATGTGCCTTTGGCACCCTACAAGGCGTCGACAAATAACCTCGAAAGTTAACCGCTTACTTTTTTAGGCGTCCGTTTTCACTCGTTTAAAAAATAAAATAAAAATATTGTTATATGTTTTTAATGTTTTTTAATGATCGGTTTTTTTAATTAAAGTGTGTGATAGCTCAAAACAAGCATATCACTCAGAGGGTCGCGGTGTGATTTACAGCACAATGTTCGGTCACCTGAAGCTCCGTTGGTCGTAAGCCTGAGCGTGAGCTTGGGCTTGGGTTTGGGCTAAAATATGTAATTTTAAAGGGCGATAGATGCCTAAGCCTGAGCGTGAGCTTGGGCTTGGGTTTGGGCTTGGATCTGAGAGATATTCTTGATCCCGGTCCTACCTTTTTTAATTTTTTTTTTTGGATAAGGTCGTTGCAGCATGCGCACGAGCACACACACTCTACCTACCTACTTACAACTAACAGACCTGTTGTTACACATTAACACACTTCATTAGCTCTCACATATCTACTTCCTACTTACTATACTTTGCATTACAGAGAACTAACAACCTTAATACTAACACTTTACACGAGAAAAAACACAGTATCTTTGAAAACTCCATTAACAAAAAAATACACAGTGGCAACACAAAATCCTTCTTCTCAACACACACACCCTCCTTCCTTACCTTTCCTACAATTGAAATTGCACCACAAAAGAAGCATAGAGTTCCATTCAAGCTTAGTGTATGGCATTCCCGGCAACGGCGTCAAAATGTGTGCATATGTCGCACGTGTCAATGCAAGGAACTTGTCGATACACTATGTGGGAGCCACAAATTGCTCCAAGCACACAACAAGCCTAAACTAGTAAGCTCAAAGATGGCAATGGTGTGTCACTCACCGCTCTACGCTTGCTGTCGTGGAGGATTCCTCGCCGCGAAGAAGAGGGAAACGTCGCTATGTCGCGCTTAACTGCCTTGCCGCCGCAATGCTCGATCGTCTCTCTCTCTCTCTCTCTCTCTCTCTCCTCTCTCTCACGCATACACACACACACACACAAGGAGATGAAGAAGAAGATGATGGAGATGGAGCAAGAGCACTCTTCAATTGCACAAATGAGAGAATAAGTGAATTTTAGGTTTAGTTGACTTTTATATGAGGTCGCCCCATTCACACTTGGGCAACTAATCCCTTGAATGTTAGCCAACTAATCCCTTAAATGTTCCACGCCTCTCATTAGCGATCACTCTTACCCTTTTCCTATTGGACCAACAAGCCCGGTACGGACTCTACCAAATAATTAATACAGTGTCCATCGTAGGTGATAGGAATGTGCGTGAGGGTTAACAAGCTTTCAATTAAATCTTGAGAAGGAGAGAGAGAGTCTTCTTGCTTCACACATGAGATTGTGTGAGTGTGTGTGTGATAATGCCTTGCAAAAATCAGCCCCCTCTATCTCTTGGTCGATCCCCCTTGCTATTTGCTCATCCTCACACCTCATTGGACCTCCCCAGGCCTAGCGAATGGAAATTAAGCATCATAAGTGATAGTCTTTTGAGATGTGTCCCCCTTTCCCTTTTGTGAGAGCTTTAGGTAATTACTTAATTCAACTAAACTCTCATTGAACCCCTTTTCCTCCTGGCCAATAGGAATGAGGCAAGCCATTGGGCTGCTGAATGGTCATTGGACCCCCTGGGAGACTGTCCAATAGTCTTCTAGAGAGCTTAATTCTTATTGGTTCTTCTATTAAGTGTTTTTTAAATTAATTAAACTAGATTTACTCTAGCCTATTCTCATTGGTTCACCTCCAAGGCCATCCAATAGGAATTGAGTACACCTTGTGGGCATCTAGGCTAGGGAGCTGACATGTGTCCCTCATTCCCTTTGTGTAAAGGGAGCTTGTGTGTGTGTGTGTGTGTGTGTGTGTGTGTGCGCGCGTGATTTTCTCTCTCATCTCCTACTTATAGGGCTCACCCCCTCTTATGTAGGGATGATTGAAGACTTTTGGGACACACACTAAGCATCCAATTTCCTAGGCTTTTGACCTTTGGACACAACCTTTGAATTTTGGAACCTTAGCATTTTGGAAGTCTTAATGGGTTGAACCCTAAGGTCTTTGGAGCCCATTGTTGCACATAGCTCTTTTGCAGATGCCCCCCCCCCCCTTTGGATCCCTATTTTCCCTCCTTTGGATCCCTACTGTGGCCGGTCTGCTAACTTAACCAATATTCTAGCTTTTTCTCCCCTGGCACTTCCCCATATTAAATGATCAGTTTAACATGAGAAAATCATTTAGGAGAATTAGATATTGATTATTATGATAACAATCATTGGAAACATGCATGGAAGAAGATTGGTGAGTTCGGCCAGGATTTACAGCCCCTTCATATCACACGATACGAAATGATCTCTTGGACAAATGTTACATCGAAGTCAAAGAGTGTGTTTCTAGAATAATACTTGGGATATATTGCTTTCAGGATGCACAATTGTGAGTGATAGTTGGTCTAATGTTCAAAGAAGACCACTCATCAATGTGATGCTAGTATGTCCAAGGGGAGAAATGTTCATAAAGGCTGTACAGTTTTGGTGCAATTAAAAGTGGCAAATACATTGCTGATCAAAATATTGTGATGGACCATAAGACGTGAGTTCACATTTTGCACATTACCACTTCAAAAAACAATGTTACAATAAAAGACTTGTGCATCGTAATTTTTAGTTACGAGGTGAAATCCACAACTAAAATAATATAGCGGATCCTTAACACAATTAGTATTATGAAGGTGGAAAAATCATGAAAACTTGGTTTTTCTTTAGCAAAGAATTCATAAATTAAATATAACGTCTCACATTATGATCACACAAAATTTTATGTGATTACGTAATACAAATTTCTTTAAGAGTGCTACAGTCCTTTCACTCCCAGACCCACAGAGGGGAGTGACCCTTCAGTAGGCTGAGGTGAGCCGGGCCAAGCGACGCCTGTGGGATAGCAAAGGCCAAGCCCCATGACTCCACTATAGACAGACTGAGGAGATCTAGACTTGATCACATTGAGTTGCTGAGGAGAGATGAGTCCAATGATGGCTCGCCTAGAGGCGTTCATCAAAGCAGCTTGCTCCTGACCCTCCCATGTACTACATTTTACACCCCGCCCCCCCCCCCCCAACCAATATTAGCATAGGATGGAGCTAACTAGATTGATGCATTTTCATGGTTGTACTACCTCAGTATATGGACATACACATATCCCTTGTACTAGAGCTCCACCCATCCCCACATATCTCATCACCCACCAGCCATCCTTCTCTCTTTTATTATGTACCAGTTTTAACTATTTTGTCTTTTTTTTTAATAGACCACACATGTATACTTGATTTGTCTCATATTCCAACTTTGACCTCACATAGACGTTAAAAATATTTTTTCTTTCTTCTTCTTCTCTCTTCTCTCTCTCTTCTCTCTCTCTCTCTCTCTCTCTCTCTCTTCTATAATTTGTTTGTACACTAACTTACTTGCTAATATATCACGTCATGGCAAAGAAGAGGGATTTTCTTAATCTTTAAAGCGTGTCATTTTAGTCACAATATGAAGATTATGTCCTTATCTTCCGAAATCAACCTCCCTCCCTCTCCACAAGGCTACTGAATTTGCATGATTGAGGGAGGCCAATATTGTAGGTGTGAAATGGGAAAAACAAAGCTACATGTTACCCGATTTGTGAAGTTCTAAGCCTTCACGACTTCAAAAAGTTATCAAAGGGCTCAAGAATTAGCATTTTTTATGGTATGTACTTGTAATTCTCATCTAATGGAAAGTCCTTTTCAATGGGAATCAACCTCAAAATATTCGACCTTGAAATAGACAAAGGAATCAATGGGAGAAGTACCTACCACTCCTTACTTAATGAAGTCAAATATTTGCCTCTGTATTTTCTTATGATCTTCATTCTACACAGTATATGTATATGCATACAATGTTTTCATGCTTGTGGCAAGTCTTTACTTCTTAAGCATCGGATAGTGTAGCATACTATTGTGGACTGGTGTATGTCTATTTGTTTTAATAACAGGTTTACAATATACATGTTCTCTCAAGCACCAAGTAGTTTAGGAAACTGTTCTGGATAATATTTAAGTGCAATAATTGGATCCAATGCAATATGTAACATTTCTCCCTTCACAAGTTTATAGCCAAGGATGACTATGAATGTTTTAGGGATGGCTATGATAAAGGGTAGGGTAATGCCACCAAATTTAATAGACAAGTTTAAAACTACTTTGAAAGTAATAAAAAGTAACTTGATCACTTAAAGATGTTTTAGAGTGATCAAAATGAAAATTTACTGCTAGAGAAGTAATTTTCTCTCTCTAACTTAGAGAGAGAAAATGACCATATTTGACATAGGATGGGTTACAAAGTAAAAGAAAATAGAAAGACTAAGGTTGAAGTATACAAAGAGCCTTAGAACATTCACAAGCTACTAAGATTTGGTTTAGGGCTTCTAATATATTCTTTTGAGAACAAAATTCCTTAAAATCGAAACTAAGATGGCATTTTTAATGTTTGATAAGCCTCTGTTGTTACTATATATGTGATAGTGATGTGTGTGAACACACTTGGGACCGTCAAGACACTTTTTCCTCACTAGGCATATATACAATGCACAAGGGAAAAAACCTCCCATCACTCTAGGGCTACTTTTCTTTTTATTACGCACTAAGCAATATACTCTCTATCGTGTGCCTTGAGAGATTCATCTTCTTCAAGCTACGTGTGCATCCCTACAACCCTAATTCCAACAATTGGTATCAAGCAAGCTGCATCCTCCCGTGCATAGTTGTCGGCATCACCATCACCCACTGCTCACTTCCTCCGATTTGGGTGATCTTTGGTGAATGTTAAGCTCATTTTGGCCTCCACTTCCACTACAGGTAGTATTGTGCAAGAAAATTTTTCCTTTTGTGAAGAATTTTTGTTAGTGTAATTTTCTATAAAATGGGTCTCTCATAGTCCTCTTTGGGGTTGTGCTATGTAGCATGTGTTCTTACTTCATTTTTCCTCTTTTGACGCAGTTTTCACATTAGTTGCAATTACTCGTCATGGTTGACAATGACACATGTTTCAAGATGTTTGTTATTGAGGACAAATTGGACGGGATAACTACCCGCCAATGTGGACTTACATGATGAAACATGTTCTTATTTCAAAGGGCATCTAAAATGTTGTGCAGGGCATTGATGTATGTTTGCCTTCTGTGGGATATGTGCCCACTGAGGATGTTGCACATTCTACCAGAACTGTTGCTGCTAGAATTGTTTTGCCTACTTTTGAGTAATCTTGACAGGTTGTAAGAGATATGTAGGCTCATGCATTGATTGCATTATATGTGAAGTGCACTATTACTCCTCACATTTCGCTTAGGAAAATCAGCAAAACAATCTTGGGATACTCTAGTTGGTCTTTTCACAAGTTGCAATGAGGCAAATATTGCATTACTGTTTGAAGAGTGGGCAGTGCATGTGAAGTCAGAGGAAAAAGAAGAGCTAACACAATAATCCTTAGGGTTGTAGGGATGCACAATAATCCTTATTCTCCTATATGATCAAAAGATAGATAAGGTTAGTGCGATCAGTGTAATGGATGTCTACCCTATTGGCTTGAACCCTAACAATCTTTGTTGACCCATGAGTCAATAGTACGACATAACTCAACAAATCCTTATTTTTTGAGAGTTATGAAATGATGTGGATTATGGTTAAAAACATCATTTGTAATGAGTAGTTATTCTAGTTACAGAAGTCGGGGTGCAATGGCACTTCCAGATTGTAAATACAAATCCATTTGACCCTTTTGAACTCTATTTTGGGTTTAAACTATGGTAGCCTTAGTATATAAGGTCATAGGTCATTTTGTAAAAAGAACTTTAATCATAATCAAGTTTTGACCTGCACTTGATTGTGTGTGAGAGAGAAAGAGAGAGAGTGTAAGCTTCATCATGGCACGAATTCCCTATAAGGACATGGGTCCTATGGGCAAGGCCACCGACACGGCCGGACAATGTGTACGCTAGGGGGAGGCTATAAGATAGCACTGCTGGATGGAGACTAGCACACACATTACCACCACCCTTTCACTGGTATCCAAGCCATTTTTGGAGAAGAGGAAAAGCGAGTTGCATGTGTGTGTGTGATGCGCTGCTTCTTCCCACGTTCCAGAGACAGCGACCTCTCGCTGTGCAACAAAAAGAAGACATGCATCTTTCGGTGTGAAGAACACGGGGACAGATGACCGCGGCCGTCCCACCTACACAGACAACCAAGGAAAACTTAACCGGCAACTTGACAACACCGAGGCTCTGAAGGCTTCTATTGGCTACGCGCGTAGGAAGGCCCGCTTAACCCTTGCATGAAGAAGGGTTGAACCCACCCCATGAGGGTAAGATGCCAACACTTTACGATCAAGCCCCTTGTTGTGTATAACAAGGAAAGATAGCTTAGTTGTGTTGAAAGGAAAACTAGAAGGAAAGGGAAAGCTTCAAACTTCAAGGAAGTAGCTTCACCCTTCCTTTTCACTTCTTGGAGAAAGACAAGTTTTCCTCCAAAAATTCTTTTTTCCTCAAGGAGGAAGCTTCAAAGTGAACAAAAGCCTTCACAAAAAAAACGGGTTTTTGTGAAAAATCAACAAAGGTGTTCTTACAACAAACGACAAGTGAAGCACTCAAATTCTCGCAAGGCGAGGTTCACATGCAACGCAAATCGTAGAGCATAAAAAACACAAAGACTTCAATTTCACAAGGTACAAGTTGTCGTTTTTTTTTTCTCTCTTTGCATTAGTGTGTGTCTACCATGGCTAGTGAGGATATCCCACCTACACACATGTTTGATTTTGAGCACGTAGATCAAAATCAGGGCACCACAGGTGCGGCTAACACTAATATGCATGATGTTGATGATCTAGGAGATCATGGCCTTGTAGATATGGCTGCTTTCAAAACTTTGGAAAATCACCAAAGCTTATTTGAACGCAACCTCTCTGCACTTAATGCAAATGTTACCAATCTTACGGAGTTACTTGTGAAATTTATGAATTCACAGATGACTCAAAGAGCCACAAGTGGCACGGTTCAAGCAAACCAAGCTCGCACGACTCAAGGATTCCAAGAGACAAATGCTGCAAAAGATGTAGAAGGTAGCAATGCATTACTTAAGAATATCACCATTCTTGAATCATGGGGAAGAGCGTGATCGCAACAAGGATGCGGTCAATACGTTCTTACACAATGGATTGATATCATCGATTGAGACACACCCCGGATATAAAGACGACTGTGAAAATAAGTCTATCTCTTAAAGGTAAGGCCTATAAGTGGTGGATGACATTTCCAATAGATACTCGTTCTCCGTCTTGGGCTGCATTTCAAGCTTCTTTCTCCAAAGAGTTTTTGGACTCCAATGAAGAAGATAAAAATTGGTTAGCATGGGATGCATGCCGCATGTCTGGCCTCTCTCTCCACACAGTACCTTTCAAAGTATCAAGAAATCATATTAAAACTAGAAGGTCTAGATGAATTCTAAAAGATACGGGGTTTTAATAGGGGTCTTGACAAAGACTATCGTCTTCATGTCAAGACCCAACATCCAAAAACTTTGGAAGAAGCCATCAGTCATGCCAAAGATATGATGATGACCAAGAGAGGAAGGAAATGTTCCCTACACTAAGAATAATTTTGCTGAGAGTCAATGGCGAGGTAGATCTCCCACATGTTCCAAGAGGAATAAGAGACAATCTACCTCTCCACGCCCACAAGAGGCTAAGAAGCCTAACCACTCACGAGATACTCCATGTGGGTCTCTCAGCAATGCCGATTTTGAGCGTGCGAAGAAACACAATTTGTGTTTTAGATGTCTTTCGGGACCAACATAACAAGACATATTGTCATCTTTTGCAAGGCAAAGAAAAGGCCATGCACACGGTGCAACACCTCACATTAGGTTCATCTCCTAAATATTGTGATGTAGAGGTTCTTCATATGGAAGAAAAGCACAAGTGTTGTGTGTGTGCTTCAATGTGGCAACCCACCTTTGGCCCCATGATTTGATCCGCATGCATGGCACTATTAACGGACAACGTATTCTTATTTTAGTGGATGGAGGTCCAACTCATAACTTCTTGAACTATAAGCTAATCAAGAAATTGAAGCTTACACAGACTCCTGCTCTCACAAGTATGTGGTGGAGTAGATGTCTGGGAATGATAAAGAAGTATGGGACACGGTAGTTCAAGGGGTTGAGCTTATTGTTCAAGATCATACGATGACCCTTGACTTCCAAGTTATGAACATGGACCATGATGATGTAGTTTTAGGACGGGAGTGGCTGCATGGTTTAGGAAACACATTGCACACTAGTTATGAACACAACTCCTTATCCTTTATGGCCAATGGTAAACATGTGCTTTTTCTTGGTGAGAAAAATATACCATTTTCACCTCTTACATGTACATCCAAGCTTTCTATTTTGCAGAAAGCAGATTTAATAGATGAAGTCTTTTTTGGTTACTACTTGTCTCCAAGTCTTGTGAATTCTCAAGAGCAAAGTGCGGTGAATTCTAGATGAAGTCTTTTTGTGTTACTGCTTGTCTCCAAGTCTTGTGAATTCTCAAGAGCAAAGTGCGGTGAATTCTAGATGAAGTCTTTTTGTGTTACTGCTTGTCTCCAAGTCTTGTGAATTCTCAAGAGCAAAGTGCAGTGAATTCTAGTAATGGTATGCAGAGTGCAATGAATTCTAATGGAATGCAAAGTGCAATGAATTCTACTAATAAACAAAGTGTTAACAAATCTAACGAGCAAAGTTATCTCAATTTTAATTCTGTAGAGCAACGTGCAGCTGTTGTAAAACAAACATTACAAGAATTACAAGATTCTCCATCCCAGAATAACTCTAGTTTACTTTCTCCTTTTGCACGGCAAAAGTTGACTCACTTACTCAAGGAGTATAGTGATGTCATCTCAAGTGATTTACCACCAGGTTTTACCCCCTACACGTGATGTGCAACATGGCATAGATGTCTTGCCAAGTACTAAACCACCTTATTGTATGAGTGCTAAAGAATCCAAGGAGGTTGAGAGTCATTTGGCTGACTACCTCGCCCGTGGTTTCATTAGACAGCACTTTGCCTTGGGCATCACCAATTCTATTGGTAAAAAAATAAAGATGGTACTATGCGCATGTGCGTAGATTATCGTGGATTAAACGCCATAACCATCAAGAAGAAGTATCCTCTGCCGAGAGTAGATGAGTTGTTTGATCAACTCCATGGTGCAAGATACTATACAAAGATAGATCTTTGTTCAGGATACCACCAGGTGCATATCCTTTTACAAGATATCTCCAAAACTACCTTTAGAACATGGTTCGGGCATTTTAAATTTTTGGTTATGCCTTTTGGTCTAACCAATGCTCTAGCTACATTTATGACACTCATGGATAGTGTCTTACGTCCCTATCTTGGAAAATTTGTTGTGGTTTTTCTTGATGACATTTTCATTTACAGTAAGACTGAAGATGAACACATAGAACACTTACGATTAGTGTTTGAACAGCTACGAGGAGCTCACGCGCTGTATGCTAAGCAAAACAAGTGTGATTTCTCTTTAAATATAAAGATACATTACCTCGGTCATGTGATCTCTTATTTTGGCATCAAGATGGACACTGACAAAGTCGCTGCCATTCCAGTGATGGTCACATCCCAACACGGTTGAGGAGCTTCAAATATTTTTAGGCATGGCTGGATTTTATCTACAGTATATCCATGACTATGCCAAAATCATTGTTCCTATGACGGATCAACTTAAAGCAAAAGGTAAGACCTTTTCTCGGAAAGAAGTCCAAAAACGCAGTTTCGAACAACTCAAGGTAGCTATAGCCACTGCGCTCCCATCCTAGCAATCGCCGACCCACTTAAGCCGTTTGTGGTAGAGACTGATGCTAGTGATAAAGCCTTTGGTGTGGTACTTCTCTAGGAAGGAAGACCTATAGCCTTTGAAAGTAAAAAGTTAGATAGAGCTCAACAGGATTATTCTGTTATGAGAGAGAGCTCTATGCCATAATTCATGCTTTACAAAAGTGGCCACACTATTTATATGGTGCCGAGTTTGAAGTAGTTTTTGACCATGAGAGTATCAAATAGTTTACTACTCAAACAGACTTGAAGAGCCGTAAATCTAGATGGGCAGAAATCCTTCAAGATTATGATTGTAAGCTACAATATCGCAAGGGGTGATATAATGTAGTAGCGGATGCACTAAGTCGGATGCCTCATATTAATTCACTGATTTCACAAAACTAAAGAGTGGATTTTTGGAGTCATTACATGGCAAGTGTGCACAAGATCATTCATATACTAAAGTGTGGAGTGCACTTTTAAAAAGGGATCCCTCACACTCACATGTCTCTGAATAGCCAGATCAACATGTCTTTGCACGCGTAGATAGAAACTCCAACACACAGAGCTCCACCACTACTCAGAAGAGCTTAAGTGATGGAAGAATTTTTCCATTGATGATGGCTACTTACTCCACAAAGGTAGAGTATGTGTGCCAAAGGACTCAAACACTAGGAGCAAATCTTATTTGAGTGTCACGATAGTCCAAGTGCTGGTCATCTAGGTATTCGTAAGACGTATGTCTTAGTTCGACGGCAATTTTATTGGTCGGGCTTACATCATGATGTTCAAGAGTACATACTAAACTGCCAACAGTGCCAAGTAATAAAGGAAGAGGGCTCACGGTAGGTAGCCTTTTACATCCTTCAGAGATTCCACAAGGTAAGCAGGAGAGTATCTCTATGGATACAAATCGTGGCCATGATGCCATTCGGGTAATTGTAGACCATCTCACAAAGATGGGTCGATTCATTCCCACTAAGACTACGGTTAAGACAATGGAATTAGCACGTCTAGTTGTAGAGCATATATATAAACTCTACGGTCTGCCAGCTAGTATCATTAGTGACAGAGATCAGAAGCTCGATAATCACTTCTGGAGAGCTGTGTTTCAAAATTTGGAAACTAAATTTAATTTAAGTACGGCTGATCATCCACGAATGGATGGTCAAACAAAAAGAGTTAATCAAGTGCTAGCGGATATGCTACGAGTGTACGTTAGCAAGAAGCAAACCAATTGGGAAGACTACTTACCTATATTGGAATTTTCTTATAATAAGCATGTGACTATAGGGTTTAGTCCATTTATGCTTTTATATGGATTTCAACCTAGGTCACCCGTTACTGTGGGGTTGGCTAAGGAGAAGATACAACAAGTGAAGGATTTTCTCCAAGACCATTTTGACATGCTTTGAGTTGTTGCTCGAAAAAAATTTAAGCAAGCTCAAGATCGATATAAGAAGTACACAGATGAGCATCGTCGTCTTGCTACTTTTGAATTAGGAGACAAGGTTTTCCTCAAAGTTCCGGAGCATTCAGAAAGTCTGAAGACGGAAAAAGTTGTTAAACTTTCACCACGCTACTATGGACAGTTTACCATTCTCGCTAGGACAGAATGATAATGTCATTGACACAGGTTTGTTGGTTGACCTTATCGCACGGCCAAGCATTCCTCATGAGCCCGAAAAGATTTTGGATTCTCATGAGCTTCGCACCAGAAATCATATCAGAAGACAGGTGTTGGTAAAATGGCTAGATAGACCTGAAGAAGGTTCTACATGGGAGAATGTCTCCGCACTTAAGAAACATTTTCATACGTTTGTTTTCGAGGACGAAAACGATTCTCCTAGGGGGGGGGGGTAATGTAAGGACATGGGTCCTATGGGCAAGGCCACTGGCATGGCCGAACAGTGTGTACGCTAGGGGGAGGCTATAAGATAGCACGGTTGTGTGGAGACTAGCACACACATTACCACTTCCCTTTCATCCCCGCTCGATCATTGCATTCGAGATTCAACTCCACCATCACAATAGTCTCGGAGAGAGCTACACAACAACGCCAAGCATTTCACACAAAACAGAGTACGCATGCTAATCCATCTAAAAGCTATTTGTGGCTGTAAGTGTATCAAACAATGTCTGTTTTATGCATGCAAGTTGTCATTTAGAATCGTGGAGACATAAGCTATGCATAGGTACTCATAGATTTCAATTTCGGGAACTTTCAAACAACTTCTCTATCTTCATACACGTTTTTTGCAGATGGGTTTTGAGTGTAGAGGCTTTAGGAACACGTGTATCATAGTGGTGTTCCTTAAGTTTCATACCATTCTGGTATAATTTAGTGAGTTTCCTTCTGTTTGTGTGGATGTGGGTTGAGTGGTGTAGTTGAGAGTACGAGATTCCTGATTGTGGTTTAGTTGGCCTTCTAGAGTGTTGTCTGTGTGGGATGATCTTAGCCTGACAAACTAAAGAGATTGCCTTCGTGCACCTATTGTGTCATCTGTGTCCTTGATTGACATTTTTTTGATCTAGGTAGTGTTGCATGCATTTTATAGGTGGTGTGATTTGCTCCCGCAACAATCTCCCACTTGAAGACAACATGGCCTAGGTGGCCTATGTATGTACATTTGTACAACCGTGAAGCAATCCTATGGATACACCAGTCATCTCCATGCACTATGAAAATTGCTCAAAGGATAGTCTCTTTGTGAGAGCATATGTAGAGTTGTCATTTGTATGGATTTGGACTAGCTCAATGCACTTGCTAGCCAATATGTCTTGTATCACATGATAATAGATTTCTATGTGTTTTGACTTGGAGTAAAACACAGGGTACTTCTTTAACACGATCGCACTTTGGCTATCACAATGCAACACTAGAGTCTAAGTAATTCCAAGATCTCCCACTAGGCAAGCTAAACCACATAGCTTGCTTACTAGCATCAAAAACTGCCACGTACTCTATCTTTGTGGTGGAAGATGATGTACAATTCTTAAGACATCATTTCCACTACACCATTGCTCCAACAAATAAAAAAAACATAGCCAAATGTGGATCTTCAACTATCTACACAATCCGCATAATCCACATATATGTAACCACAATGGACGCCTTACTATTCTCAAAGCACAAGCACTTATCTGCCGTACCTTTCAGATATCTCAAAATGTGCTTCACCACTTCCCAATGCTTCCTACCAAGATTTTCTATAAATATGCTAACCACTCCCGTTGTAAAAGCAATGTCCAGTCTCATGGATACCATGTCGTACATAAGACTGCTAATTGTTGAATAAAATGGCACCTTGGCCAATTTCTCTTTCTCAACTCCAAACTTGGGAGGCATCATTCTTGCTAAGTTTTTCATATTCTTGCATTGGGGTACTCAATGTAGCTTTCCTTCCCTACCTATCAAAACATTGAAAGACCTTGTGGATTTATGTTCCCTATGACAACTCTAGTATTCACGTTTTCTATCTCTCTTGATACGGATACCAAGAAAATGAGTTGCATCTACCAAATCCTTCATAGAAAACTACTTGCTAACTGACTTTTTCAAGATGGAATTATTGTCTTTAGACCTCTGAACAATGAGCATATCATCAAACATAAAGTATCAAGATGATAAGTGAACCATCGTTCAGCTACTACAAGTAGTGATCTCCTTGGCTCCTTAACCTTGGGACTGCATGTACTTGTCAAGCTTCATATGCATTTTCGTGAGCCAAAAGCAACCATGATTGTACTATCTATTGGTCACTGACTACGAAGATCCTACCTGCTACCAAGAGGCTATTGAGATGGAAGATAGCGTGAGGTGGGAGCAGACAATGCAATCTGAGTACAACTTGATTATAAAAAATGGAACTTGGAAATTGATAGAGTCGCTAGAGGGAAACCAAGCCGTGCCTTGCAAATGGGTGTATAAGAAGATGTACATGGCAGAAGATCCGAGCCTAAGTATAAGGCTAGATTGGTTGCTAAGGGTTTCAAGCAAAAGAAAGGCATGGACTTTGATGAGATTTTCTTTCAAGCAGTCAAGATGACTGCATTGCATCTTCTACTTGGATTGTTATGTAATTGAACTTGAGCTACATCCTCAAATCTCACTTTGTGATCCTCAATGTTGACCCATGGGTCAACAATACGACTTAACTCAACAAAGCCTTATTTTTTTGAGAATATGAAATGCTGCGAATTATGGTTATAAACATCATTTATAATGAGTAGCTATTCTAATTGTAGAAGCAGGGGTGCAATGACACTTCCAAATTGTAAATACAAAGCCATTTTACCTCTTGAAATCTATTTTAGGTTTAACCTATGGTAGCCTTAGTATATAAGGTACCTAGGTCATTTTGTAAGGAGAACTTTTATCATATATCTAAGTTTAAAGCTACTGTCAACTATGTGTGAGAGAGAAAAGAGAGAGAGCATGAGCTTCATCTTGATGCAACTCCCTGATCGCTCATAACATTGGGGATCCGATTGCACAATCATGATAGGCTCAAAGAGAGATACGCATCAATGCCAAGCATTCCACGTAGAATGGAGCATGCATACTCACGCATCTATGAGCTATTTGTGGTTGTAAGTGTATCAGACAATGTCTCTTTTTTTCATGCAAGTCGTCATTAGAGTCGTGGCAACATAAGCATAGGTACTCATAGGTTTCAATTTCGTGCACTTTCAAAATGCTACTCTATCTTCATACACATTTTTTGTAACTGGGCCTAGAGTGAGGGTTTTGAGTGTAGAGGCTTTGGGATAGGTGTATCCTAGTGAGGGGATGGTGTTCCTTAAGTTTCATATGATTTTGGTATGGTTTTGTGAGTATCCTTCCATTTGTGTGTATGTGGGTTGGGGCGGTGTAGTTGAGAGTAGTGAGATTCATAATTGTGGTTTAGTTGGCCTTCCAAAGTGTTGGTATGTGTGGGATGGTCTCAACTTGACAAGCTAAAGAGATTGTCTCCATGCGTCTATCATGTCATATGTGTCCTCGATTGACATTATGTTGATCTAGGTAGTGTTGTATGCACTTTTATAGGTGGTCTGATTCGCTCTCACAACATTGGCACCCGCTGCTGCCAACGACACAAGGACTTGAGTAGGTAATCCTACTAACACTTGTGTGATGGTTGCTTGCTTTAGTTTCGACTAAAGAAAGCATTTTTCTTAAGTGGATCTGAAAGAGGATATTTTGAAATCAAGTGGATAGTCAGGAAGCGTGTGCCTTGTTGAGGGTCTGCGCGACTAGGAAGAGATTTGTAGTATTAGTTGTGTTTCAATGTTTAGTGTTGGTGGTCAAGTGATTTGTGAGGTGATAAAAGAGTTTGCTATTCCGTGTGTGGTAGTGAGGTGTTTTTTCTACTCATAAATGAAAAACCCCATATGATGTGTAGGAGTAGCTTTAGGTAAGTGATATGATTCTGATCTAGAGTTATTCATCACTGATTTATTTGATGAAGTGTTTGCATTAAAAATCACTAAAAAAGTTTGCTTTTGAGGGTACAAATGCAAAAAAATAAATTTATGTTGACATTTTTTCATGGCTGATTGGTGTTGAGTATATACAAGAGCATGTGCAAGAGGTCTATGTAGAAAAACTGCAATTCTATAAACTCGGACATCATACGTGTATGATGTCTCAAGAGGTATTTGGAGACCAAATTTGATAAAAATTGACTGCACAAAGTGTTTAGAAGGGGTGTTTTATCCTAAGTACAGATTGGGACTAGAGTTTTGACCAACTCTTGATACCCAAAGACAAAAAGACAAAGTGTGTGAAATGTGAAAAAAGTGAAACTTGTGATTTAAGCATATTTTTGCATGAAATTGATAAAAGTGCTTGAAAACCGTGCTAGAGATTGGGATGCTTTGTGAATGAATTCTGTCCAAAAAAATCACAACAATATCATCACATATGATGTATGCATGG